>NW_021703780.1:84356944-84463699 GCF_005190385.1 Monodon monoceros
GGGGCCCAGCCCGAGCCTGGCTTGTCTCACTGCCCCCCTTGCAAAAGTTCCAGTCAGATCGGATTCTATCAGAAATGACTGGCTCCTTTATTCTCCCCTTAGTTTGCACCCCCTCTCCCCCCACTCCCCGGCTCAACCACATCTGTAGGCTCCACTGAAACAGAGCCAGCATACACAAAACAAAGCACACCCCAGCAGGGCGGCCGGTGAGGGTGCGGACGTGCCACCCATCTGGGCTGGCCACAGGCATACCTGCTGCTGGTAAAGGCCCTGCGTGGAGTAAGTAACCGATCTGGGGTTGCACGGGCCCTGGTGAGCGAAAAGAACCACGTACCCAGGCAGGGTAAGCGGACAGGAAGAGAAAAGGACTTGCCCACCGAGCAGTAAAACGTGTGCAGACTGAAGGACCCTCTTGAGCAGGATGGCAGGGGGTTGGCAATGTCCCACAGCGGGGCTGCCAGCATCCGTCTTCCACACGGTTTCCCAGTCTGAATGGCTTCTGGACGCTTCCGCCTCTAAGCATGTATGCATCAAGAGAGTCCACTTAAAACCAGGCAGGATTTTTTTGTTTTAACTGAGCATGCTCAGGGCTGGCAAAAGCAGAAGAGAAATAGGCACGCTAGTAGATTGCTTGGGAGGATGACAAGGGGCTGACATGTTGGAGGCCAGTTTGGGCTCCAGAACTGCTTGTATGTGTCCGTGAACGAGACACAGGGACCATGGTGCTGGCGAGGCTGGGATTTTGTAACCTCAGCTCTTGGCAGTCAACCTGGGTTCTGATCGCTGGTGCTGGTGAGCCTGAAAATCCACCACCTTCCACAGCCTCAAATCTCTACTGACACCAGCTCCTGGTGGCCAGCAATTCCCATGATCATGGGAGAGAAATGAATGGAATGCCCTTGGCGCTACTGTCACACAGCAAGGTGGCTTAAGTCTCCAAAGCGTTAGAGCTTAGCGACAGCTCCTCTTCAGGTGACATCTATGGCTCCTTTCTTCCAGAAAACACACATGCCACCACGAGTTAGGGTAGGTGCTGATACCCATTATACAGGATCCGGGACCCCTCCTCCCTCTGATGTTACGCTCTGTGAGACAGCTGGGGTACCATGCTGGACTCCATCCCCTATGACAAGGGGCCCTGAAACTGGACCACCATCCAAGCTGTCTAAATTTATGAGTCCTATTGGTACTGTATGTCCAAACTCAAAGGTGGACGAGTCAGGAGGACTACATTTCCCCGAGGTTGCAAAGAGACAGCCAGGAAAAGAGTTCTCATCTAATTCTGTTCACCTGGTCGTTCAAATTCTGGTTCCTACTCAGCCAGAACACCACAGCATGAGCCTAGAAAATGACTGGATGACGCAGACAGATATCACTAATACATCCTTCTGGGGGGTAAGGTTAAACTGAGCTTCCGCCCATTGCCTATCTGTTTACATGACGAGGCACTTTATGGTCTCCCAGTCAACCCTGAATCTGTTATTTCATGGGTACAGCAGCTGGCTGGCAAAAATGACCCAAACTGTTTCCCTCCCTGTACTCGCACCTCTTTGCAACGTGACTCTGCAAGCACTCCCACGGAGAGGTAGAGTCTGTTTCTCCATCCCTTGACTCCAGGCTAGCCTCTGACTTGCTTTGACCAAAAGAATAGAGCAGCGGTGACTATGTTGCTGGTCTAGGTCAAGGGCTCAAGAGGCCATGTGCGCTTTGGCTTTCTCTTTTGGACTCCAGACATCAGCAGGGCCAGGTCTTGGAAGATGGCAGACCAGTGGAGAGAGACAAACTATCTCAGCTGGGCCAGCCTAGAACCGCCAGCCCCCAGCTGACCTGGCAGCTAACCTCAGGCGCATGAGTAAGTCCAGGCAACACTGAAGAGCCGCCTAGCTGAACCCCGCCCAAACCACTGGGTGCTCCGAGCCACTAAGTTGTGGAGGTTCTTTTCATGCAGGAAGAGCTGATCCTATGAGCTCCCAAACAGAGCAGGGTAAGTGTCACTGTAGCCAGTTTAGGAGTCAGAAAATGCTGGCACGGGACTGGGTGTTTCATCCCAGGCCCCAGTGCCAGATACGAACAGATTCAGAACCCGAAGTGTCCCGCTGGCCTGTTTTCTCATTTGCGTTTCCTCCAGAGTAGCAGATACTTGAGAAGCTTCTAGATAGCAGCCCTTAGAGATCCCTCCCGAGAGCGACCGCTGCATTTTCTTGAGGACCTGTCCTATTTCATCTGCAGCTGCCCTACCCCACACCCTGCCCTGTTTCTACCTTTCAGTGCAGCAAGGCCACACACCAGCCATCAGTTCCCTAACAGCAAGCCAGCCGGCACTGCCAGCTCAATCAATTTGCAGGGCTCGAGAGGCTCCCATGCCAGCCAGCATCCCTCCCTTCCGCAAGCAGCAAAGGCAGCAGCCCCAAGAACGAGAGAAAACACTGCTTTTCAACCATACTGAATGGGATCAGCGGGTGGGCCTGTCCACTTGTCGGCATCAGTTGGAGATCAAAGCAAACACAAGAGGGAACAGACCCAGAAGGGAGGGCGAGGAGAGAAAAGCCCCCCTCAACACACTCCAAACCCAGCCAGGGCTTCTAAAGGGGTAGATGTGGGAGTAATCCTGACCGAAACGCCACCCCTCCCCAAGGAGCCCAGAGGAGAAAGGGTGACAAGGAAATAGGACGGTGTGTTTGGGGTTGGGGAGCGGGGTGGAGGCGGAAGAGGAAGCAACAGAAAATACAAAGGAAGGAAGGAAGGAGGGCAATTGGAGGAAGCAACTCCACCCTCTTACAGCTTCAAAGAGGGCCTTTCTCTGTCCCTGGGCCTTCAGGGACACAACAGGAGGGCAGGGGGCCCAAGGAGGAGACAGCTGCACGCAGGTCCTGGCTGCATGCACGGCACCGGCTGCCAGCTGGAGGGGAAACGGGCTCGCCTAGCTACAGAAGGCAGAGGGTTGGTACTTTTTTCTTTTCTCTGCAGAGTTGGAGAAAACAGTCGTGAACCTAGCCAGGCCCAATTTCCTCCCGCAAGGCAAATTCTTCCCTGTGCTTGGGAAACACACCTGGCTAGAATTCTCAAGCCCTTCCCAGTGGATGGTCCCCGGGGAAAATAAAACGTTTGGCTGAAGCAAAACACTCTGATGGCAAAAATCCTCCGAGGGAGACAAATAAGCTCTCAATGGCGGCTCCATCTGCTGCGAGCAGGTAGTAGTCACAGTGATGGCCATGGCCAAGAAGATGACGGGAATAATAATGGCTGCCATTAAATGAGCATGTACTAAGTGCCAGGCGTTATTTTATGGCCTCCTCGCAACTCGAGGGGGTCGGCAGCGGAGACTAGTGCCCCCACCTCCACCCTTACGTACAGCATGCTCTGGCTGACATCATGTGCCAACCCCTGCGTCATTCTGCTGAAGGCTTCCTCCTACTCGAGCCGGCTGTGCCCACTCACCAGCACGCCAGAAGGGCCCCAGAAAGAATCCCCCACCCCCAGAGCAACCTCAGCCAATGAGGGATGGAGCTGGTGGAGCAATACCCCAGCTTCTCTGCTCTTTGAGCGGGAGAACTGTGTCGTCTTCATCGGTTCCCAGTTGGGCTTAATCCCAACAGGATGAAGCTCTGGTCACCCAGCATAGTCGTTTGCTTGATAACGGATGTGGTATGGGCTGCCTTCCTTCCCTGTCTCACCCTTGCCTCCACAGTCCTCTTAGTGTGTCCTGGGGTCATTTTCCCAATAAACTACTTGTGCTAGAATGCTTGTCCCAAGGTCAGCTTCTTGGGGAACCCAACCTAAGAGAGTTACAGCACCATTTTACAGGTGAGAAAACTGAGGTCCAAAGGGTTTAAGAACTCACCCTCTTCTGCCTGACTCAGAGTGCTCTCAATGGCTATTCTCTACTTAAAATTACTATGATTTTCTGAATTCTCTGGGTGCCAAGTATACCTTAGTTCAGGCCAGACAAATCCCAGAGGATGCACCCCCACTGAGAGGTGCTTGCAGCATGTGGATCTGGGGTGCCCTGAAGAAACTGGATTTCACCCTACCCGATTAAGAAGACAGGCTTTGGCATCAGGAGACCTGAGTTTTCCTTCTGAAGATGCCAGTTAGTTCTGTGGCCTTGAGCAAGTCCCTTAATCTCTCTGAGCCTCCTCGGCAAATGGAAGCTACAGCAACTACCAGGTGAGGTGGAAATTCAGAGCAGTGGCCACCCAGTAGGTGCCCTGGACCCTGCACTCCTGTGAGAAAGAGGACAGCGGTGTGGGAGGGGCAGGGCCAACCAGGGGAACCTGGGTTACCCTGCCGTGTGCCGGCCTCGAGCCCTGGGACAAGCTGTTTAGCCTCTTGTGCCTCCCTTCCCACCTGGGTCAAGTCTGGGTCTGTGAAATCAGACCCTGAAGGGGAAGCACTTGGTGGGGCCCGGATTCCTTCCTTTCTTGTCATTCTTAAGGTTTGCTTCTAACTAGGTTGCTCTGAGCCCCCAGGGACATTTAAATAGAGTTAGAAATTTTTAAAACCACTCTGATTCTAGAGCACTCCATGCAGCTCCCAGTGCTCAATTAACATTGTAAATTGTGCCAGGGAGCCAGCCCAGGAGGGTCTCCAGAGATGAGCAGCTTCTACAAAGTGCCTCCCAAGCCCGGAGGCCAGTCATAGCTGGAGGCACAGCCGTGGGCCACTGGCCAAAAACCTGGAGACCACTTCTTGGAGAGAAGACACGGATCAAAGAGCCCTTGAGGTTTAAGGGGAGCTTTAGGATCCCTGAGCAGAAGGTCTCCACTGGGGGAGCACAGCTCCCTGGAAGGCCTCAGAGCCTTCATTGATGGACCAGCGGGCTGGAGACCTCCAGATCCACCGGCCAAGTTTGTCCACCCTGCTCTGTGTCCTGGGAGCCTGCCCTGGACAGAGTGTATCCACAGGCTCCTTTGCCCTCTGGCCTTCCTGTTAGCACTGGTAGGACACTGGAGGGTGGAAGGAGAGACAGACCTGTGCTGGGTTACTGCAGGTTAGCAGCATCCCTCTGCCCCAGGTCACACCGCTGTCAGGAAGCTTCTTCCCTCTGGCCCCTCTGGCCCAGCTTCAGGTCATGGCTTACTCCCTTGCCCTTTTAGCCTAAGGGTTTTGAGCTCCAGGCTAGTAGCTCTGGGGCACTAACCAATCTCTTATGGTTTCCCTAAACCCTCTGGAGACCTTTGTAAATCGTCCTTTTATTAAAATCTCCTCAAAACCCTGTTTGAATATATCGTCAATTTCCTGCTGAGACCCAGACACAGCCACCAAATTCAAAGCATCCTGTAAAGTTTTCTGTTGCCAGAACTAAGTTTATATGCTGTGAGTATGATATGCATCAGTCTCAATGCCAAGCTGAGCAGGTTATATGGTGCATCTGCTAAAATGCCATTTGGCTGCAAACAACAGAAAACCAAACTCACCCTGGCATAAACAGAGAGGGGACTACTTGCTCACATAACAGAAGGTCTAGAGGCGGGTAGTTGACGACAGATTTTAATGAGTTTGGAGCCATCCTCTGTTATCTTCTTGGCCTTTCTCTCGTGAACACAAAATGGCTGCTTCAGCTCCAGACATCTCATCCATGCTCAAGTCAAAAATAAACTGGCCATAGGAAGAAGAGATAGCATCACTCACCTTTCCCAGAGGCCCTGCCCAGCGGATTCTCAGAGACTAGAACTGTAGCTAACCGCCCTGGCTGCAAGGGAAGCAGGGAAAGGAATTATCCAGGTTTCTATCCTCCACTCAGGAAGGCAGCGAGGGAAAGGAGGTTGCAAACTGAGTGAGGGTAACTATTCAGCAGGGTCTTCCAGGTGCACCAAAGAATCACACAGGCACAGAGAGGAATGAACAACAGAGCTCAGGGTCAAGCCAGCCACTGCCACCTCCCACTTCCTGTGTTTACTGGAGCAAGTAAGACTTTTGCAGGTCAAGGGAACAAATGACTCTATTCAGGCATCAACCCTGTCCCTTCACGTATGCTGCCAAAAACCTAGTATTTTGAAAGTCCAAGAGGCCTACAAAAAACTTACAGTGGGTTTCCCTGGTGGCACAGTGGTTTAGAGTCCGGCTGCCGATTCAGGGGACACGGGTTCGTGCCCCAGTCCGGGAGGATCCCACATGCTGCGAAGCGGCTGGGCCCGTGAGCCATGGCCGCTGAGCCTGTGTGTCCAGAGCCTGTGCTCCGCAACGGGAGAGGCCACGGCAGTGAGAGGCCCGCGTACTGCAAAAAAAAAAAAAAAGTTACAGTAATTCATGTTTTCCCAGTGCTCAGAGCCAAATTCCAGGCTTGCCCCATAGCTGTATAGCACAGAAGTTTGGGGCAAAGGGTAAAAGCCCCTAAAGGGCAGAAGCCAGTTTGAAAGACTGAAAACAGGATCCAAATTCGGATCCCACCCTCCTAGCTCACCGCTCCCTCCCCTAGAATTCTCCTGTCTTTTCAGCCTCCAAATGTATCTTGTATTGTAAGAAACATCATTCTTCTTCCAAAATGTTTCCCCCACCTCTGCCTTCCCTTCCAACTCTGCTTGAATATCTATGTATAGGACCATGGGACCATCCCATCACAGTAAAATGATACCAGATCAGTTCTTATTTTCTTCTTTGTGTTCATCTGTCTCTTCTCGTTTTCTTGACAATGAACATGGATGGTATGTAATCATTTTTTTCAGTTAGGTTTTTTTTTTTTCCCACCACACCAGGCATAGACATCAGAAAGGAAATGAAAATACCACCCTAGCAAATTATACCTTTGCCTCCATTCTGCCCCTCCAAGGGTGACTGAAAAATACCCCCAAACGGGCATACGCAGCTGCCAATCATTTTTTGCGTCAGGCTCAAAAGCCTTTCAAATGAGTAGTTCAATTTGGTGGACCTCAACCTGCCCCTGTGAGCTTTCTGCACAGTCTGGGGAGAGAAAAGTTAATTCCACACTGCTTGTGAGGTTTATCAAACATACCAAACTTTCCTTAAACAGTTTCAGAGACGGCCAAGCGATGGAGCAACCCCGCAAAGTACTTTCCCACTTAATTTCGGAGCCTGTGTGTATTTTGATGGAAATATAATCCATATGTTGGCTATCCTCGTCTACCCGGTTCTCAGAGCTAGCTGATTGATGTCCAAAGGCCCTCAGAGACTTTTGCAAGAATTTTTTTTCCTCAAAGAGAGGAAGCTGTCTTCGCTGGCAACAGCAAGAGCCTGCCTGCCAGTGCCTGAGAGTGACTGACAGCACGGAAGCCAAAGGTCTGGAGAAGCAGATGAAAGACCAGGTGGCAACCTTCTCTGGGAAGGAGGCTCATGGCGGCTTTCCATACCCAATATTTATTAAGCACCTACTATTTACAGGTTGTGGTGTTGGGGGCAGGGAGCAGGAAGGTATAAAAATGGCTCGTCTGTGGATTCTCTTCCACAGGAGCTACCGCTTATATAGCAAGGCCAGCAACCTCGATCTGCAAAAGGCCAGATAGTAAATAGTGTGCCTTTCAGGCCAGAAGGCCTGTGTGGCGATTCCACAACTGTGCCATTGCAGCCTGAGAACAATCACAGACAACGGGTGAATGAGTGAGGGGGGCTGTAGCCCAATAAAACGTGATTCACAAAAACAGGGGTGGGACCGATTTGGCCCCCAGTCTAGGTGAAGCCACGTGACATTGTTGACATTTGGCCATCCTGACCTCCACAAACAGCAGTTTCATGTGGTTCCACGTAATGGTTGGAGAGATGAAATAAACACAGATGACTGTGAAATGAAGAAGAAAGTATAAAAGGCCATCATCGTGGCAGAGCTGACTTCGTTTCTTTAACGGTTCTTCCAAAACCATCTCTGAGGGAGCTGACGATTCCAGCCAGGTGACCTCAAATGCAACTCTCTTCACCCTGCCTGGCGCCCAACATACACTTAGGCAACCGGATGGAGCATGAAGCCACTCCCTAACTGATTTGTGCAGGAAGATTTCTGTTTGTGCAAAGCATCCCTCCAAATTGTGGTTCTGGGAACCACCCTGTGGAAATAGTGCACTTCGTGTTTCTAAGAAGGCCAGTCTCCCCTCACGACAGATTTCATTGCTAGTGCCCCAGTGACTCTCATGTGACGCTAAGAATAAGGTGAGTGGAGTGAGGTGGGTAAGAAGAAGATTCTGCTGTCAGCCTGACATGTGTCCTGGACCCCAGGGGACAGTTGTAACTGGGGCCGGTCCCTGAAGCGGCAGGCACTGATTAGATAACTGCCACTTTCCTGCTTTAAAGGATGTAATTTGACACCCAGACTTGAACCTTTCTGGGAAAAGTCATGTAATGACATTATGACATCTTGTGGCCACTTTGAGGAACCCGCACTATTCCCGCTGGCTTTCGATCCTGAAGGAGAAGAGCCCCATTGAAAGGCCACCACCCAAAGGAGCCCCAGGAGGACGAGTCCCCCTTCCCCGCCCCTCACTGGCCAACTGGGGACATTTCTACCATTATTGTCTTGCTACTCAAAGTGTTGTCCTCGGGCCAGCAGGGGCAACAGCAGTGCAGAGTCTCCGGCCACCCCAGCGCAAGAGTCAGAACTGGAGTTTTTTTTTTGTTTTTTTTTTTTTGTTTTTTTTTTGCGGTACGCGGGCCTCTAACTGCTGTGGCCTCTCCCGTTGCGGAGCACAGGCTCCGGACGCGCAGGCTCAGCGGCCATGGCCCACGGGCCCAGCCGCTCCGCGGCATGTGGGATCTTCCCGGACCGGGGCACGAACCCGTGTCCCCTGTATCGGCAGGCGGACTCTCAACCACTGCGCCACCAGGGAAGCCCAGAACTGGAGTTTTAATAAGAGCCCAGGGGACTGGTATACGTGGTGAAGTCTGAGGAGCATCACTTTAGTCTACACTTCTTTGTGGGTAAATGCCAAGTTTTGCTTCTTTTTTCGGTAATGGGAAGAAAAAGGCAAGTATCAGAGGCCAGCGAACAAAATGTGAAGCCAGACAGGCCACTGGGCAGTTCCAAGGACTTCCAAGGGCCCTCGGATAAGGTCAATAATTTTACTTAGTTGTTTTCCTAGTATTTACTGGATATTCTTGCCAGACCCGATACGAAGCATGCCACAGGCACTATCTCACTTAATTCTCACCAACTTTGAGGCAGAAACTATTATGAGCCCATTTTATAGTCGAGGAGACTAAGGCTGTGCAGAGAGGCCGACTTCCAGCTGATGAGCAGACGTTGATCTCTGCTCAGGCCCCAGAACTCATTAGAGTTAGGACGAAGGAAGAACAAAGCTATAAGCAGAGAAGAAGAAAGCAAACAGGAGAGGGAACAACTGCAAAAGGGAAATGTCAGCACAGTTTAGGAAGATGGAGAACAGACAGACGAGTGACAAGAGATCTGGGTCTCAGCTTCCTCCTCTCTGCTAAATGCCTGCAATGAGAAGCAGAGAGAACGCACTGCAGAATCTTGGAAGTTCAAGAGGCACCAGGTACCTATGGAGACAGGTGAGTGGGGTGGCGCTGAAACAGGAGGGTGGGTTGAAAGTTAGTGCAAGCTCAGACGCCCCCCAGCTCCCTTCCCCAGGTCACAGCGCCAGGCAGGTGGCAGCTCTGCAGCTGTGGATGGGAAACTATCAGGACAGGCTACGCCAGGGTCTCTAGCTTGGGGCCACCAGTCCCTGCCAATGGTAGGAATGAGGAACTATACTAAAAACAGGTAGAATTAATGTCCATCCACTGAAGAGTGAGGCTCAGAACCTTTCGCCCAACTCGGCCCCAGAATACCTACTGTCCAGCATCCCGCTGCCACCTCCAACACACGTGTGCGTGCACACACCAATCGTCAGAGGGTTCTTATCCAAGGATGTTGACTGAGCCAAAAGGCAAGACCAAGAGAATTTGATATTTGGGGTCCTTAGAAAAAAATGTCCACCCCACTGGTTTTCCAGACAGCTGCACACCCTAGACATTTCAACAGTACTTCTACTTTGACAGAGAGAAACCAAAAAGATGCAAAGGGAAAAATTCAGACTTAGAGAATGCAAGGAATTGAAGAAGGTTCTTGAAAACACCCTAAGAAAGAAAATGTATCCTTTAAACAAGAACAGGATACTCTCAAAAGTGAATAGAAAATGACAAAGAGTATCTGGAAATTGAAAACAGGATAGCAGAAGTGTTCGGTAACCAAAGTGAGATAGCTGATGGGGTCATGATTTCTAGCCTTTGTTTCTTTGCTTCTTCTCTTCTCCAGTTTAACAAATGCTCCACCCAGGCCTCCTTTTAACACTGTCACCAGTAGTCCACTTACACAGCCCTAGGAGAATGCTATGGGCTGAACTGTGTCCTCCTCAAATTCAATTGTTGAAGCCCTAACCCCAGAACCTCAGAATGTGACTGTATTTGGAGTTAGGGCCTTTAAATCAGTAATTAAGTTAAAATAAGGCCCTTAGGATGGGCCCTAATCTAACATTACTGGTGTCCTTATAAGAAGAGGAAATTGGAACACACACAGAGACACCAGGGATGCTCATGCCTGGAGGAAAGGCCGTGTGAGGACACCACAAGACGGCGGCCATCTACAAGGCAAAGGAAGAGGTCTCAGGAGAAACCACACGTGCCAACACTTTGGTCTCGGACTCCCAGGCTCCAGAACTGTCAGAAATAAATTTCCATTGTTTAAGTCACCCAGTCTGGGGTATTTTGTTATTGTAGCTCTAGCAAGCTAATACAGAGGGCCGCATTATTTAATTAAAGATTGACTTGCTTGTTCCAAGAGAAAAAACAGAAAAGCTAAAACACAGAACTGAGCCAGAAAAAGTAAATCTTTTCCCAGAGAACAGAACTGTGTGGGCATGACCGAGGCATAAACGGTCTCGATGGTTTCCTCCATCTTCCCAAGAACCGAGGATGAAATCAAAGGACCCCTTTGGGCAAAGAAGAAGCAAAGACTTCTGGTACAACAGCCACAGACCAACATGGTGCCAGGATGACCAACTGGCTAAGGCCCAGGCCCAGGGACGAGCACATCCAGGCCTAGACTCCCTCTGCCTTCACGTGTTCAGCACCCCTACCCCACCCGCAGCCTCACCCCTGCTAAGCCCCAGGCTCTTTCCCATCTGGGAATCTGTTGCCTGGAACCTTCTGTAGCCAGAAGTAGCTAATCTAATCAACTTACAAGGTGTTTCCCATACTGCTTGATCGTAACTCTCATCTGGGGCAAGTATTAAATAGACAGCATTCCTAGACCTTCCCTTGGAGATTCCGATTCGGTAGGTTACATTTGGAACGTGTTGGCCAGAAAATTCTAGTGAAGGCACATTTGGAAAACATTAGACTAACGCCGGGTTAGGAGGATGGCATCTCTTCTGGATCCACGGCCCTTTGAAATCCACGAGGTGGCCCTTGGAGTCCCACTCTCTAAGTGATCCTGACGTGAAGTGACCTCTGCCAGAGCAGAGCCATTCAGATGAGGGGCGGCTCAGATGCACAGTGGCTTCCCTGGGTTGGGCTGAGCCACCCTCAGTGGGCATGGAGAGATGCGCTTTCCAGAGATGCTATCTTCAGCTCGATGAAAAGGACTTGCTGATCATCAGAGCTGCTGTCCAACAGTGGAATGGGTCACAGAAAAGAGGGGTTCTGTGGAATTCAAGCCGGAGCTCTGTAAAGGGAGATGGTTCCGTCTGCCTGGCACAAAGGGGCCTGATGGATGCTTCCCAGAAGAACAGGAGGATTGTGTAGAGCCTCGCTACTCAAATGTGGTCCCTGGTCCAGAAGCATGCCTATCATCTAGGAGCTTTTAAAAACCTCTCTAATCAGACCCCATCCTCCAAAATTCCAGTATCCCTCATCCAAGGTCAAGTCTTGGCATTAATACTTTTGGAATCTCCCCAGTTTATTCTCCTGTGAAGCAGACACTGAGAGCCACAGAGTCAGGGACCCAGAGGGTTCCATTCAGCTCTGTGTGAACAACACTCTGGCTGAGCCAGTGGGGGATGGACTTGCTGGAAGAGGGAAGAAACATACATCACAAGCTCCAGTCTCTTTTTCACTTGCTTTTCTGCATGCTTCAGCAGGACTCTGTCTCCCAGCTGCCTCCAAACGCAATGACTCAGAGAAGTGATGTGACCTGCCCAAGGTTACCCCTCCAACGATGCAGGACAAACAGGACTTGGGATTCCTGCTCCAGTGCTCTTACGGCCTCCTGGGCCACTAAGGCCAGGCTGTGAAGTAGAGAAAGAGGAAGAAGACAAGTCCCCACCCCTAGAGATAGCCTGGCAGCTAAATCAAACCAAAAATCAAAATATTGCAGGAGCAGAAATAATAATAAACTTTTCCTGAGTATTTACTCATGCACACTGGCCACTGTATTTTCTTTGCTTCCATCATGTTCCTTCATCTCTGGAATGATGGGTCCCCTGCGGACTGTTAGGCGCTACTATTCACCCCCATTTTACTCAGGAGGAAACTGAGGCCCAGAGTACTGCGGTCGCTCGTCCGAGGTAGCACAGCCAGTCAGTGGTAGAGCTGAGACTCAAACCCAGGTGGGCAACTCCTTGAGAGCCCAAACTCCTAGCCTCTGTGCTCCACCGCCTGCCCCCAAATGTAAGTGTGGGGCTGGGGTCTTTGTGGGGGCCGCCAAATTTAGGGGGAAGATGACTTCGAGTTTGACCACGGAGGTCAAAGACTAGTACCTACGCGGGGCAAAGGTGAGGCTGGAAAGCTGAGGACATGTGTCCAAGCTGAGCCCAAACTAGGAGTGAGGAGAAAAGGATGGGCTGGTGGCACCCTTGGCAGATGGGGGAGGAAGGTTTCACTCTGAAGCCCTAGAGAAAATGAACGTGAAGGGCGGAGGATGGGAGGGATGTGTTCCCTTTAGACGTGAGTGGACTCTGAGCTCCTACAAGAGGGTGGGGAGGACACAAGGGGCTGAGGAAATCTAAGACCCTGGGAGACATGGGGCCACCCATGCCTGGCGCACGCCCAGGGCTTCCCATGTGTTCTTTGGTTTATTATTATCCCACTCCACTCTTCTGACTTTAAAGGGGACCCAGGCTTTGAAGGACATGGGGCTCAGAGAGATCATGTACTTGTCCAAGGCCACTTAGCTGAGAGACTGAGCCACGGTGGAGACCCAAGTTGGCCTCACACGTGGAGGAAATGAGACTTCCTGCTAAAAATGTTGGACAAAACACGTGCTTTTCTCTGCTCCTCCCTGTGAATCCCTAACATGAGAGTAAAGGAATTTTTTTTTCAGTCATAAAGAAGCCTGGCAGGAAAAAAGAAAACAGGAGACAAGAACAAGCAAGAGATGTCGAAATAAATAAATAAATAAACGGGGTGGGGGTGAAAAGCAGGTGGATGAGAGCTAAGTGACGTATCAGAGCTGAGAGAGCTCCAGCCAAGCCCAAGGGAAAACGATAGGAAGCCAGGGGATCTGTGTCCCCAGGACCCCAGAAAATATCAAGAACGGAGGCACCACATAGCCCTGAAAGCAAGGGGCTGGTGGAAAAATTCTTTAAAAAGAGAGTTTAGATCTCCAGGTTTCTTCCTAACCTCAGACATGGAGATGACTAACCAATTCAGTGGAAGAAAAGAGGCTTAATCTCTAGCCAAGTGCGGGCGAATAGGCTCCGGACTGGAGCTTTGGGGCACCATGGAATGCCAGATTCAAAACAGGGGGATGAGGCGAAACCCAACACGTTGAACAACGAGGCTCTCCCCAGCCAGGCTGAAGCCTACGGGACCCACCATCCCTGTTTGCCTGAGACTGAGGGGCTTCCCAGGATGATGGGCTTCCAGTCCTGGATCACCCAGGATGACCTGTCACCCTTCTTAGACCCCTCTGAGACCAAAAGATTCCTTTCTGGGAAAAGGGACCAGCCCAGGATAAAAGACCTGCGAGCTGAGAGGGAGGAAGGAAATGCCCTCAAGATATGGCAAGGCCCCCATCCTGTCATGAAACCAGGGGTCCCCAGGTCCTATCCCGACACAGACCTTGCATGCAGCGCATCACAGGACGAGCTCGCGGGTGGAGGCTCAGGGGCTCCAGCGGTGCCACCTGGGTGTGGCGAAGCTGTCCTCCCACACAAGGCAACCAGAGAAGGTTGCAGAGGCTGCAACCAGGTACCTGGAACAGAGCTTCAGTCATGTGAAACCCCCCAGGGACACCCAGAAATACCTGGGGGAGACTTTGAGGTGGCAGTTGTCACTCTGTGAGCAATTGTGCTACTGAGGGACTGAGGGGGTTACATGGCAGCACTAGTCACAGAAGTCAGAGGATGGAAACCACCAAAATGCCATCCCCAGATGAACCGATACACTGAGGTCTAGCCATACAATGCACCATCATTCAGTCACAAAAAGGAATGAAGCACTGACACATGCTACAACACGGAAGAACTCCCAAAACACTGTGCTGAGGGAAAGAAGCTGGAACCAAAAGGTCACACACCGTATGATTCCATTTATACGAAACGTCCAGGAAAATCCATATTGTTAGGAAGCAGATGAGTGGTTACCAGGGGTTGGGGGATGGGAAAATGGGGCGTGACTGCTTAATGGGTATTTACCTTTAGGGTGATGGGAATGTTCTGGAACTAGAGAGGGGTGATGGTTGCACAACACTGGGCATGCACTCAATGCCAATGAACTGTATACTTTAAAGTAGTTCACTTTCGAGTATGTGAATTTCATCCCAATGTCTATTACGTGCATTTCACCTCAATTAAATAAAAGAAGAAAGATCAATCTGGCGAGAACGGAAAGGCCCAATCAACAGGCTCGTCTAACCCAAGCTAAGCCCAACAAGCATGGCTCAGACTCCAAGAGCTGTTCAAAGTTATCCCACCAGGCCCCACTCTCAGGAAGCCCCAGACAAGCCAGGGAGACAGCAGGCTTGCTTCCAGGAAGGGGGTGGCTGAACTGAGCCCCGAGACACTCCCCGCCCCTAGAGCTGCAATTAACAAGTAAGCCCCGAAATAAAAGAGGAAACACACACAACGCAGCTCTGATCAGTTTCCTCTCCTCCCGCCCCCGCCCCCGCCCCCCCCCCGTCACACCCCCAGCAGGCCCACAGGGTCCCAGACACACGCACACACCCTCCTGGTGAGCCCCGCAGGTCTCTGCGGGGCACGAAGACCCGCTGCTTTCCGGAATGTTCTCATGAGAAACTGTCGATAATCAGGCACCACAGACCACGCTTTGTGTGACTCGGGTTAGGTTTGTTTAAGAAACACAATTAGAAAGGAAAGGCACACTTTTTTTTTTCCTTGTTAAGACCTGGGGAAATTGTTCCTATTCAAGCTGGGTCTCTGGAGGCCTTGCTCTCCTCTGAAGGAGCATAAATACCCCGCATTCCAGCTGCTGGCCACAAACCCACCAGGAGCCTGTTACAGACCCAGGGAGGAATGCACAGCCCCCAGCAGCTACGAGGGCCCAGCACAGCCGTGTCTGCTCCACACACAGTTCTGAGGAACTTGAAAACTCCCCCATCACCTCCTGTGCTGCAGCAATCTTACTTACTTACTTATTTACTTACTTACTTACTTATTTTGGTGGCAACATGCTTTTTCTTTTTCCTCCAGGAATTTTACGTTTGAAGCCTCAAAATACAAGGCAGACTGGGCTTCCCTGGTGGCGCAGTGGTTGAGAGTCCGCCTGCCGATGCAGGGGACGCGGGTTCGTGCCCTGGTCCGGGAGGATTCCACATGCCGCGGAGCTGCTGGACCCGTGGGCTGTGGTCGCTGAGCCTGCACGTCCGGAGCCTGTGCTCCGCAACGGGAGAGGCCACAGCAGTGAGAGGCCCGCGTATCGCAAAAAAAAAAATACAAGGCAGGCTGACAAATGGAGCTTTTCTGGTTGGGGAAGAGACAGGGGACCCTGGTGTCTGACCTCCCTGATCTCGTTAGCATCCACCCTCAGGGATTTCTGAAGACACCCCGGGGTTCCCCAGAGCACAGTTTGTTAACCGCTGATCTATTTCCAAAAAGTTAAGATCACGACCCTCACACAAACAGAAAATGCGCACGTGGCAAAGATTCCTCTAACCTATTAATGGGGGAACCAGCCGAATGGGAAAGCCAGCTCAAAGGCTTATGGGAGGGACCAAAGTCAGTAAAGGACAGAGAGAATGCTGAAAAAAGATTGCCAAGCTAGACACGGAGATGATGGATGTCCTACAGGTCAATAAAATCGTTTTCTTTGGGGGTATCTTTTATACTGGACAGAAATCACTTTCATGACCACTGGACCAAAATCATTTGCAAGTTATCAATCTCCCACAAATTAGCATCACACTTTCCAGAGCCTGAGCCCGAATCAGTAGTAAACAGTAAATCAAATAACACTACGTTCCCCTAGAGCAGAGGTCAGCAAACCTTCTCTATAAAGGGGCAGGCAGTAAATAATTTTCAGCTTTCTGGGCCATCTGGTCTCTGTTGCAACTACTGGGCGCTGCCTGTTGTAAAGGCAGCAGTCACAGTCCCTAACCGAATGGGCGTGGCTGTGTCCCAGTAGACCGTCATATACAAAAGCAGGCGCAGTCAGATTTGGCCTGAGCCCTAAAGACTTAGATAACCTTTGGGCGGGCGTCTCAGCTGGTGGTCGGGTATGGCATGCACAGGACACACCGTCATCCTTTTGCCTCATTTCTAAGTTTGGGATGCTTTTTCTTAACTTTTTCTTATGGATGTGGAAATTAGAGAGGGAAAGCAACTTGGCCAAGGGGACGCAGCCCAAGCTGGTTTCAAGTCACAAGTCTCCCATTTCCTGGTTCTTTAGAAGCAGAAACGACACCCATCTCTCCCACCTGGAAGGCAGGCTGGGTCAAGATGGAAACAGCCAAGTCTCCAGGCAAACAGCTCCTCTCACTTTCCCCAAAGGACCAGGCCAGAGGGAATTCCATTCTCTGCCTCTGTGTCTCCGAGGGGGACCCTTGATGGAATGAAGACTCTGCTCTCTTCACTGAAAGCAGATGCTCTAAGACAGAAAAGCACGGACCCTCTGCAGATCTCTGTTCTTTCTCGGGACAGGATCCACCCTTTAAACACAAGTCAAACAGGAAACATCTCTGCCACAACAATGACCCTGAGAGAGCAGTTCATTGTCAGGGTCTCTGGCAAAGTGCTGAGGGAAAAAGTGAGGAAATGATTCGACATCGAGTCTTGGAAGTATTTTCTCCTTCAACAGGGAATAAAAGGACTTTGTTTCTTTTTCCTTCCAAAATCGGTGCCCCCCCCCCACAAATCTACCACAAATGTTTCTCACTGCACTACAGTGATGCAAAGAGATTTTTAATGGAATGCTGTCCCGTGAGCACTCAGCCAAGGCCATATAAGCAAGTAACTCACTGTCCAAGAGGAACGAGGAGTGAGTGGGGAAAGGGACAAATGGGGCTGCTGTGAAATGGTGCCTAAGTAAGAGCGTGAGGAGATGAATCTGTTGCTTCAGCACCCGGCCATTCTCACATCGTGATCTCCAAACTCTAGTTCTATCCATTTTACCCAGCACATGCTACGCGCTTTTCACCCATATAGCCCGTGCCGCCTCCCTGAGTTCAGAAACCTGGCACGTGACAAAGGTTACACAGTGTATCTAAGGTCACAGATCTGAGGAAGAGAATGGGGGCGGGGGGAGTTAGAAGTGAGAGAAAGGAAAGAGGGAAGGAGGGAAGGTGGGAAGGAAGGAGGGGACCCATGTCCATAAGAAGGATGGGGCTCATTTCTTTAAAACCATGGTTCACTCCCAGGAGCTGTATACCAAGCAAAAGCCAAGGAGAATTTCTTGTATTCACTCAAGGAACATGACAGGGATCCAGGATAGAGCCTGGATGAACTTCCCCAGCTCTGTAGCATCCTGGGTCTCCCTGCATGGAATTCTCAGCAGAGGTGCTGGGAGCAGCGAGGTAGAGGATGGAGAGAGAAGGACGAATGGGAGGGAATGGAGGGGGTGATGAGGATAAGAAGCGGGGTGCTGCCCAGAGAAGGGCCCACCAGAAACCCGAGGCCCGAGTCCGGGCTGTGGCAGCAGGACCCGTCCTCTAGGCTGCAGGGCCGGCCTGGAGGCAGCGGGCTTCACCTGCTGGCCAGGCCTGGGACACGTAGCAGGGAGGGACCGTGGCACAGCAGAGGGCCCTTTGCGCCTAAGCCACCAAACTGGGGCCTTTCCTTCATCAGCCATTCCTCAGATGTCACCCGTGCCAGAGAGGGACAAAAGGGCAGTTGGGGGGAGGGGGGAGGGCAGCGGGAGCAGAGAATGCGGAAGATGGGAAAGGGGGTGCCACAGGGATAAAAGGAAGGGGAGCTGAAAGCAAAGAAGGAGAAAGGGAGGAAGGGAACAGGCCAAGCGGCGGGGTGGGGGGGGTAAGAAAGGGGAAAAAAGATGCGGAGAGCAGGGGAGGAAGAGGTCCTTGTGAATTCAGCAGAAGCCTAGGAGTCTTCCCGGGTCCCTCCTGGCTTCTCCCCGGCCTGTCGCCTCCCAGCTCTAAGGGGGACGAAAGTCCACTCATGTCGCACAGCAGTGGCTCCACCAGGGCACCCTGTCCCTCGGGATGGGTCGGTCGGAGCCACTCCATGCAGGAGTGGCCAAGAGAATGGGCAGTCAGGAAACTGGGGCTCCCCTGGAGCTGGGGTTCCAGCCCCCAACCTCCACTCACTGGGTAATCAGTTGTGGCAAGGCCGCCCCTCTCTCAGCCCCAGGGTCCTCACTTGGAAAGTCGGGGAGCTGACTCAATGATCCACTGGCTCTCTCTCGGTCTGTGCTTCTGGAATCAGAATCCAGTTTCTCTAGCACCCTGTGCAATAAATTCTATCCCAAGCCTCATTTCACAGATGAAGAGAGGAGGCTTAGGACTTCAGTAACTTGCCCAAGGCCACTCAGCCAGGAGCTGGCAGAACTAGGCAGTGAATCCAGCCTGGACAACCTGGAAGCTCACCTCGTTTCCTGAACCACCGCGCCGTAAAGCCTCTCTAACCTGACAGCGTGCTGTAGAGCTATCTGATTCCCCTGCTACGGTCACAGAACTCAGAACATCCGCTCGACACTGGGCTGCCCAGGATCAAGGTGACACGCACAGCTTCCCTGCCAGCCGTGGCGGCGGTGACCCCGTCCTGGCCATCGGGATGTGTGGGGAGTGATAGGTCTGCCACAGGTCAGGCTCTTGCAAGGAAGGGGCACGCTCCCTTCCCCTTCCCTGCTTCCTGCCGCACATCATGAGGCTGGAGATAAACCATCCTGGCCAGGAAGCAAGGAGGTGGGCGTCTAGGGCACAAAATGTAAGGAGGCACCCACTGTTAGGGGTGCACAGCCCAGACAGGAATGAATGCCTCACTCAGTTCTGCTTCCTGGGCATCTCACTTACCTCACCCTGGCCCTGGCCCTGTGTCTTGGACCCTGTGGATGAGAAGCCCTTGCTCACATCACAGAGCAGAGCCAGCTTCTCTATTAATATAGCCCTAATGGGGGGGCAGAGGTGGAGGTCGGGGGGTGGTCCTCGTGGAAAGGAACCAGAAGGGCTACCTCAGTGGGCATGTCTGACGTGGTCTCCGGCCACTTTCTCAGCAGGAGCTGAGGCCCTGCTCTCCCCAAACACACTCCCGACCCCCAAATCCATTCTCTAAGCTACAGCTGGAACAATCTCTCCAAGACAAGATGTTTTCCCAGTGTTCTCAGAATAACACACGAGAATAACAAGCAGAAGAGCATCTCTCATTGGCGCACAAAGTCCTGCCACCTCCCGGCCCTTCCTTCCTCCACGGCCCTCTCTCACGCCACTCTCTGTGGTTTTACCTCGGGGCTTTCTTTACTTTTTTGCAGACCCCCATTATGGCATATGAGGTGGCAGTGCCTGGAATATCCTTCCCCACCCCTCTCTCTTTGCCTCTTTGTTTCCCATCTTTCAGGTCTTAGCTGAAGTGTCACTTCCTTGGTGACACTTGTCTGATGTCCTGACAGGTCAGCGCCTCTCCTATGCATGCCCATAGCACCCTGCACCTTCCCTTCATAGCACCCCTTACAGCTGTAGCTGTCCCTCAGAATGTGCAATTCAATCATGTCATGTCCCCTGGAGACTGTGGACACCAACACCATTTCTAGCTCATTCACCTCACCATCGCCCAGGTCTAGCATGGCATCTGGCCTCTGGTGATGCTCAATAAGTATGTCATGAGTAAGTGACAGAGGCTCTGGGGCTCTGCAAGATCCCAGGCACCGGTCGCATGACTAACATGGCAAAATGCATGTCAGTGTGGACCTTCCAAGAAATGGGTCCTCACCCAAGTGACACCCTCTGACTCCATCTGGTTTGCTTCTCACAATACTGGTTCCAAGGAAGTCATAGGAACGCTTCAGAACTTTCCTTGACCTTTCCTTTGTTCCAAGTCCATGGCTTATGAACTACCTATCTGCCACGGGCAAGCCACACGAAGCCTCTGAACCTCAGTTCCACCACATGCAAAGTGAGAAAATTCAACGGGATCTGCCTAATCTACTTTTTAAGACTATCGTGACAATGTGATCAAGATAATGTGAAGGAACGTGTGGTGAATTAAAGTCCTTTGTCACTGCCCCCTTGAGAAATGGGGTCAGTTTTCTTCATCCCGAGTCTGGGCTGAGCCTGTGCCTGCTTTCATCAGTACAATATGGAAGAAGTGACAATATGCCAGTTCCAGGTCTAACCTTTAAGAGAACCAGCAGCTTCCACTTCCTCCCCTTTGAAACCCAGTCTCCATGCTATGAGGAAGCCCAAGCAGCCTCATGGAGAGGCCCACAGGAAGGAGAACTGAAACTAGCTGGAGCCCCAGCTGGGCTTGCAGCTGATAGCCAGAAACAGTCTGTCTGCTGTGTGAGTGAACTTTCTTGGAAGAGCCTTTTGCTCAGTTGAGCTGCCCCATCAAGCCCTGCCAAAATTGCAAAACTGTGAGCAAATTTTAAAAAAAACTACTGTTACTACACTACAAAGCTGCAGTCATTAAAACAGCATGGTATCAGCACAAAAACAAACACACAGATCACTGGAAGAGGACAGAAAGCCCAGAAATAAACCCATGCACCTATGGGCAATCTATGACAAAGGAGGCAAGAATATACAATGGAGAAAAAGTCTTCAACAAGTGGTGCTGGGAAAACTGGATGGCTACATGTAAACAAATGAAATGAGAACACTCCCTAACACCATACACAAAAATAAACTCAAAGTGGATTAAAGACCTAAATGTAAGACCAGATACTAAAGATATAAAACTCCTAGAGGAAAATATAGGCAGAACACTGTATGACATAAATTGAAGCCATATTTTTTTGGATCCGTCTCCTAAAGTAAAGGAAACAAAAGTTAAAAAACAAAAACAAAAAAACAAATTGGACCTAATTAAACTTAAAAGCTTTTTTGCACAGCAGAGGAAACCATGGACAAAATGAAAGGACAACCTACTGAATGGGAGAAAATATTTGCAAATGATACGACCAACAAAGGGTTAATAATCCAACATCTATAAATAGCTCATACAACTCAACATTAAAAAAAACAAACCACCCGATTTAAAAAAAGGGCAGAAGAACTGAATAGACGTTTTTCAAAGAAGAAATGCAGATGGCCAACAGACACATGATAAGATACTCAACATCACTGATCATCAGAAAAATGCAAATCAAAACCACAATGAGATATCACCATTCACCACTCAGAATGGCCATCATGAAAAAGAACACAAATAATAAACATTGGTCAGGATGTGGAGAAAACGGAACCCTCTGCACTGTTGGTGGGAATGTAAATTGGTGCAGCCACTGTAGAAAACATTACGGAGGTTTCTCAAAAAACTAAAAATAGATACCACATGACCCAGCAATTCCACTTCTGGGGACATATCCAAAAAAACCAAAAGAAATAATTCAGAAAGATACATGCACCCAATGTTCATAGCACCACTATTTACAACATCCAAGACATGGAAACAACCTAAACGTCCATTAACAGATGAATGGATAAAGAAGCTGTGGTATACAAGTATACAATGAAATCCTACTCAACCACAAATTTTGCCATTTGCAGCAACATGGATGGACTTGGAGGGCATTATGCTAAGTGAAATAAGTCAGACAGAGAAAGATAAAAACTGTGAGGTATCACTTTTATGTGGAATCTGAAAAATACAACAAACTAGTGAATATAACAAAAAAGAAGCAAACTCACAGATACAGAGAACAAACTAGTGGGCGGGGGCAATATAGGGGTGGGGGAGTGGGAGATACAAACTATGGGGTGTAAGATAGGTTCATGGTTGTATTGTACAACATGGGGAATAGAGCCAATATTTTGTAATAACTATAAATGGAAAGTAACTTTTAAAAATTGTATAAAAATTAAAAAAAAATTTTTTAAACTACTGCTGTTGTTTTATATCACTGAATCCTTGGAAGGGAGGAAGAAAAGGGGGTTATTACCCAGCAATAAGTAACCAAAGCAACATCTTTGGACTAGTTTATTTCTCAATACTTACATTTATTTCCAACTCAGGGCAGTAGTGCTCCCTTAGGGGTGTTCTGGAAATTGGCGGGGTGGGGGGCATATTTTTGTTGTCACAATGACTGGGGGTGGAGGAGAGTTTACTATTGGCATCTAATGCCCATGGGCCCAGGGATATTAACTGTATTAAATGGCCAATAATGCCTGAGGTAGTCACCCACACCTAACTGCCCCCACATGAAATAACAATAGTGTTCCCACTGAAAAACAGTAAGGGCCTGAATAGAAAAGTGGCTTAAAGATAAAGATGAAATAAAAATGTAGGGACTTAATATAAACTGCTTTCTCAGCAAGGAAAAATAGGATCCATCTTGATGCCAACTTTAATCACCGGAGAGGCTGCTGGAGAGTTAGTTACTGAGAATGCCTTGGAGGATCAGCAAGGACTGGGTGCTGCCATCAACTAGTGATGTCTGTCACTGGCAAGGGAAGGGAGAGTGATGGAGTGATGGCCTTGAAGTAGGGTAGTACATAATTTAGCAACCAAACTGGAACACTTTGGGGAGTAAAAGGGGTCACTGTTCGTGAGTACACCAGGAGCAACAGGCGTAAACTAGGACTGCCCCAATAAAACCAGGACATACGGTCACTCCACTTCTATGCCAAGGATGTCATGTCTGGAACATCCTGATATGTAGCTCAGAGGTAAGCAAAATAGGGGTTGTCTGGACCTACAAGCCCCTGAGATCCTGAACGTTAATTTTCCTTTTAGGTACTCTGTTTCAGAATGTGGTTAGGTATGAAGAATTGTTCTAAAGAATGCATTAAAAATTAATTAAAAGAGTTTCCGCTAATATTTAATCTTACCAGCCATGTACTCTGAGTGATGTATTCCCAGTCAGCGTGTCAGGTCCTGAATAATTAAAAGAGAAGGGGAGGGTGATTCAACCCCTTGAAGAGGCTTTCTGGAGTTTTAGATGCAGCACAGAACCTGGGACAGTATCACCCCAGGAAAAGTTCCACATTGAACAACAGGGTCCAGTCCCATCAAGACCCCTAACACTGGCATTCATCAAGAGGGTAGCCTCAGGGAGACAGAGATGGATTTGGCTCCGCGGAGCCATCAGCCCCTGAGCTGTCCCAGCCTCGTCTTCTTCCTCCCAGGAGGAAGGAGGGGGAGTCAGTAGTGAGTTATGGAAACCTTCCCGGGGCTCCTCTACATGCTGAGAGCTTCCATATTTCCTCACCTCTAAGACACATGCTTCTTCATTTTGTAACATTTCAGAAATCAAAAGGTGACTTAAAATCGATGGGAGGATATAAGGTAGTATTTCTTAGGAGATGTTCCAGTGAGACAGTTCAGAGCAAGGCTCTGGAGTCACATTCCAGGCTCTGCCGTTTCCCAACCCTCCGACCCCAGGCAAATCACACCCCCTCTGTTGCCTCATCTGGAAATTGAAGCTATTCGATAATAAATGAAAGAGAGCTTGAGTGTAGCACCTGGCAGATAGTAAGCTCTCAACGTAGGTTAGCTATTATTTCCTTCTGTTTACCTTCTGCATGGTGTCGTTAAATTGCCGATGTGTCTAAAAGTTGACAGCATTTTCAGCGCGTTTGCTGTGCTGTCACCTTCAGAAAGAGTTCTAAAGCAATGACTTTTGAGCTCACTCTATGGCGACCCCCAGAGTATTGATTGTGTCCCACGTTTGGTGTATCAGGTAGGGGAGATTCGTATTTGACAGCAGGACTTTGTCGAACATCATTTCTATTTAGCCAAATGTAGGAACCATGAAGAATCTCTAAGAACGACCCCCTCCTAACTTCCAACCCTCCTCCTTCCCTCATTTGATGCACTAAACCCAGGACCAAGGCTTCCTTTTCATTTAGCAGTGGCACAGTGCAAAGGGGGGCAAAAAGAGGGAGTGTAATCTCCATCTGGGCTTTTGTACCAAAGTAAGATAGGAGGTCTCCACCCATCATGGCCCATGAAGGATGTCATAGGTCTGATGGTTCCAAGAGAAGGTGAAAAACACAAGTGTTGCTGTTGGTGGGAATATAAATTGGTGCAGCCACTATGGAGAACAGTATGGAGGTTCCTTAAAAAACTAAAAATAGATTTGCCATATGATCCAGCAATCCCTCTCCTGGGCGTATGTCCAGACAAATCTATAATTCGAAAGACACATGCACCCCTATGTTCATAGCAGCACTATATACAACAGCCAAGACATGGAAACAACCTAAATGTCCATCGACAGATGAATGGATAAAGAAGACCTGGTACATGTATACCATGGAATATTACTCAGCCATATAAAGGAAAGAAATAATGCCATTTGCAGCAACATAGATGCACCTAGAGATTATCAAACTAAGCAAAGTCAGAAACAGAAAGACAAGACAAATACCATATATCACTTATATGTGGAATCTAAAATATGACCCAAATGAACATATGTACAAAACAGAAACAGACTCACAGATGCACAGAACAGACTTCTGGTTGCCAAGGGGGAAGGTGGGAAGGGGAGGGAAGGAATGAGAGTTTGGGATTAGCAGATGCAAACTACTATATGTAGAATGGATAAACGACAAGGTCCTACTATAGAGCACAGGGAACTATATTCAATATCCTGGGATGAACTATATTCAATATCCTGCCTCCACTGTTCCTGGAGGGCAGACTTCCCAGGCCACCATGCTGGCCGGAAGTCAGGTTCCCTTCGTGGGGCTGCTTCCTTTGGCACCCAGTTCTGAATACTAGGCTCCCACAGATGCACTGAATTTGCAGGACGTTGCAAATAACACTCCAGAAAGCAAGAGACTCTAGCAATTTGTGTCTTCTTCCTTAAGGCAGGATTGAAAAGGGGGAAAAGGATCCAAAATGTAGGGAGAGGGCTCCTGGGTGACAGGCAGCCACAAATGACCATGTCTGTTCCACGCTACTCTGTCCCTTGGGATTTGGGTAAACGTGGCATAGACCCCCGCAGCCCAGCCTGTGTGGTTCACCTCCCAACAATTTCGGCCGATTGCCCAGCTTACCTCTCCCCTCCTGAGCCTACTGTGTCAGCTCACAGAGTCTGAACTCCCACGAAGCCTGGCCCCATCACTCTTTTCACAAGAAATTCTGTTACATGCGTGGATTTTGTGGTTTACTAATTTTCAGGAGGACTTGAAGAGTCCCTGGGGGAATCATGGTGCCCACATCTCAGGCCCCCGTCATCTTATTCATCGCCTCTGCCTCCTTCCAAGAGCCCAGGCTCCCAACCCAGGACCCCTACCTCAGGTGGAATAGCCAGGGAGTAACAGCTCCATCTTCCCTATGATTTTGTGAGAGCAGTCCCACCAGCCTGTCTGACTTCCCCAGGCCTGCGCCCAGCAATTCTGATTAATACTATTCTCTCCCTCTTCATGGTCATCGACGTCATCGTCTTCTTCCTGAGACTGGACCGTCTTTGTGGGCCGTCATGGTCTTCAAAGTCTCCCATGCGGTTGAGGACTAGCTACTGGTCCATTTAGCTCAAAGGTGCCAACATCTGACCTTCCATCTGTGACCAGGAGGAGAAAGAAGCTGCTACTGGAGTGTCATTCCGGGCCTGTCTTTATCTTGGGTCTCCCCAGAGCAGGCCTGAGATGAGGCTTTGGACACAAGCGGTCTATTGAGGAGCTGATGCCAGGAAGCACCAAAAGGAAAGTAGGGAAGGGAGAGAAGATGGGAAGTTAAGTAAAGGGTACGTTACTGGGTTACCACCGTGGGCAGTGGGAGCTCCATCCCACTGGTCGCCTCTGTGACGCTGTGTAGCACTTGCCTCAGAACTGTCCCACCCAGGGTTGAGGAAGCCGGGGTGATTATCCGCCAACTCCCAGCCCCCACTGGCTACGGGCTGCTCCCAGGGGCATTCATTCTTGGGCACTTGCAGCCTGCTCTGTGCCCAGCTGTACTGGATGGCTTCTGCGCTCAGAGAAAGCCTGCAGGCAGAGAGCCGCCAGTGCTGGAGATGAGAGCCTCGCTGGGTGACCAAACTGCAGGTGACCACCAGGGTAGCGTGGGGAAGCTGGGCAGGCGCCGGTGGCATCTGCTATGAGGAGCCGCTGTATTTTTTTTTTTTTTTAAAGACAGTCCCAGTCTTTATTTATTCATTTACTTTTGGCCATACCGGCATGTGGGATCTTAGTTTCCCGAGCAGAGGTAAAACCCACGGCCCCTGCACTACAAGTGCAGAACCTTGACCACTGGACCACCAGCAAAGTCCCGAGGAGCCACTGTTGTGTGTTTCTGTCACCACCACCAAAACCCAGGTGGCTTAAACTAATGGCAATTTATTCTCTCATAATTCTGGAAGCTAGAAGTCTGAAACCACGGTGTCAGCTGAGCCAGGCTCCCTCTGAGGGCTCTAGGGAAGAATCTTTCCTCGTTTCTCACAGCTTCTGGAAGCTCCCGCAGTTCTTGGCGTTCCTTGGCTTCTGGCGGCATAATCCTACCTCTGTCTTCCCACGGTTGTCTTCTCTGTGTCTTTGCTCTGTATGTCTGTCTCTGTGTCCAAACTTCCCCCTCTGATAAAAACACGTCATACTGGATTAAGGGCCCACCTACTCCATAGGACCTCAGCTAATTATATCTGCAAAGACCCTGTTTGCAAATTCAGTCACATTCCGAGGCACTGGATAAGGACTTCAACGCATCCTTTGGGGGGCATACAACTCAGCCCAGGGCAGGCACCTTCTACGTGTAATATCCTCTCATCCCGGCAGCAGCCTGCAAGGTAGGTGTGATTATCCCAGTGTCACAGATGAGGAAATTGAGGTTCTGAGGGGTGACAAGGGCCACCCAAGGACACCCAGCCGGGAGACTGCAGAGCTAGAAGCTGCCCTCGGTTCCACGTCAGGCTGGTCTCTCATGGGCTTGCCTCTCAACAGCAGTGTCCCTTGTCACTGACACTAGTCTCAACTCAGACTATACAAGTCCTACCGGGAGGAATAATTAGGGCAACAGGTGAAAAGTACTCAGTTGAGGGCCAGGAACGAAGCAAGTGCACAGTGACTGCTGTCCGCTCTTACGTCATCACAGAAACGTAACATCCACGCTTGAGCCTCCATATAAAGCGCGATTTCCAGGCCACAACCAGGATCACTTTTGCCTTTTGCTTCTTGTCACAGCTGCTCCCAGTGAGCCCAGGCAGGGACCTGACGGGCTGGAGGGTCAGGTGGCCCCTGCGGCCGCTCCCCCTGCCCTAGGAGACCGTGCGAGATCAACACAGCAGCTCTTAATCTCCTGCCCGTGCTGGCGGCTTTATCTCAGCCCCTCCTCCCAGGCCGCTGGGGGCTGGAGAGGAGGTGGGCCGATGGAGATGGGCGTTGCCGACAAGCCCTCCCAGCCCCTGTGAAGTGGGGCAGCCGCCAGCATACTTACCCCAAGCCCAGCGAGGCCTCTGGAGGAACGCAGGGCCTCCCAGGCAGGGCACAGAGGCGCTGTGATGGAAACGCTCAGAGCACACGGCTGGGGGCCGGGCGGACAGTTTCATCTACAACCGTGATTGCACATTTCAAGGGCAGCAGCTGGTAACACGAGACACCCTGGACTCATAACTCATGCATTTCCCCTCCTCCTATTGAAACAATGTGGCGCGGGAGAGGGAGGGTGGAGCGAGGGCGAACCGCTGGTCTGAACAGGTAGTTATTTCTCTGCCTGGGGCTCAGCCTGGCTGAGAACCAACATTTCAAACGTGGAAGGTGAAGGCCAGGTACTGTTGCGTAGGTGGCAGCCAGCCCAGAGTTCCTGAGAGTGACTCCCAAGACTGGCCTTTCCTGCCTGCATTCTGTGTGCTCTTTTCAGTCCTGGACAGGATTGTCTTGCAACAGTTAAAAACCAGAGAGAGGGCGCGGACCACAGCTGTGTGGCTGGGCGCACCCCAGCATCACCACCCGCGCTCAGGATGATGCCCGTGGTACCCCACCCTCTCCGGGCCCGGTGTGAAGCCCAGGATTGGGTGAGGAAAGCCTGGCCCCTTCCCTCAAGCAGCTGCCAGTCCCAGGAAGAGGGGACATCAGGGGAGGAGAATCAAGCAGCAGCGCACACAGATTACCACGGGAGAACTCAAGCAGCAGTCCTACCCCAGCCCGGCAGTCGCGACAGCTCCCTGAAGAAAGGGACATCCAAGAGGAAATGTGAAGGATGAATAGGAGTGCTCAGGGAGAACCGAAAGTACAAAAACAGCTTGGCACATTCTGGAATATTCTGGAACATGAAGAAGGGGCAGGGTGGGGGCGGGGCGGAATGGAAGGGTTAGAATTAAAGAAGCAAATAAGGTTTAAAGAATTAACTGGAGCTTTCAGCTTCTAAATTTATAAAGACGTACCAGTAGCCACAAAGAGTCATGAGTGTATTTTACCTGAGAGAAAGTACTTGGTGCTTTCTTTCACGCTCTCACCGTTCATTCGTGTAAATAAATGTGTACTGAACACCAAGCGTGTAGCAGGTCCTGGGCTAGATACTGGTGATTCGAAGGTAGTCCAGATGCAGTCTTGCCCTCAAGGAACTCGAAGAGCTAAGGTTAACCGCACACTCACTCACGAGCCCCACTCACGAGCCCCAGGCGCTCCATGGGTTCTACCCCATTCACGCCTCTCAAGACTCTGCCTCTAGAGTTGGGGGTGGAGTCGGGGGGGATGGAAACTTCGAGAAGCACTTGCCCTCCACAGTCACGCAGATCCCTGTATCAAAAGGAGCAGGGGGCAGCGCTCAGCATTAATGAACCAGACGGTTGTGGGTTTTGTGAGGCGACGGAAATGCATGGGGTGGGAGTGGGGCAAGATGGAGCGGGAAATGGACAGAGGGAGAGATGGACACTGAGACAGAGGGACAGACAGAGAAACGGAGATAAGAATAGAAAGAGATGGAAAGATGGAGAGAGTCAGACATGGAGCGACAGAAAAGAGAAGGAAGGAGGTTGAGAAGGGGAGAGAGAGAGAGGCAGAGACAGGCAGAGAGACCAAGAGGGAGGAAGTGGGAGCAGGGCACAGCATCATCACAGAAACAGACAGAAAGAAACAGAGTGAGAATGAGAGACTCCAGACTGGGAGGGACAGAGGCTGGGAGGATAAAGCCTGCAACCGAGGGTCTTTCCTAAGAAACCCAGTCCCTTCGGCCGAGGTTGGGCATGGCCAGCCCTCCACGTGCCCCTAAGGCCCAGCTGAGTCAGGGCCACGCCACTGGGAGAGGCTCGGAGGGGACTGGCTGCCAGGAGAAGTGGAAGGAGGCCGTTTCTACCGAGGCTCCCCACCCCTCCCCTGAGGTTCCCACCCAATTCCTCCCCTCCTAACCCCACCACCCAGGCCCACAGGCCAGACAGGGACAGGCTGGTGTGCCTGAGGAGTTAAAGTCACCGAGCATCCTCCAGGGCTGCCACCTGCAACTGGCATCCTGCACGGTCCAGCCAAGGAAGCAGGCCAAGAAGTCTGGCCAAAGAAGCAGGCTCCAAAGTCACTCTGTTGGGATCCCACGGGATGTCTGAGGCACTCATCTCGACAGCCACTGTGTATGGCGGGCTGTATGTGTGCTGCCCTGGTCTAACGGCCATAAAGGTTAAGGTGACTAAATGCTCCCTAGGTGCCAGGCACTGCATCCTCATAGTAAGGCAGGCAGTAGTAGCAGCCTCTATTACAGATATGGAAACCAAGGACCAGAGAGATTAGGAACCTGTCCAAGGTCACACAGCCAGCACACTCTTAATTATTAGGTTCACTGTTACTATGCCAGGCATTTTTCATTCATTATCACAGAAACCCCTGAAGTATCAGGACCCCTGTTTTTTAGATTAAGAAAACAAGGTCAAAGAAGTAAAGAAGCAGGGCTACAGAGCTGGAGAGGGGACACGGCATGAGAACCCTGGCACACTCCACTCCAAAGTTGGGAATCCCTTCCCTACACACCCCCAGCTCTAGGACACACACCTTTTCCACTGGAACCTCAGCATCCAGGACCCAGCGGAAAAGCGGGTTGGACGTTGTGATGGAAACACACCATGCTGTTACCGGCGGGGTAACCCCTCTCCACAGCACTCCTGCAGCCAGAGATCTGCCTTCAGTCTTTTCCTCTTTTCTGAGGGTCCTTAACCTAGGGTCATGGAACTCCAAAAGTCCATGGATAGAATTCACAGGGCCAGCAGATTCAGGTGGAAAAAAAATTAGATCATTATTTTCATTGACCTCTAACCAAAATTCTGCCCTTTCTTCTACTGTAACATATAGGCAAGAACCCACCGTAGGATTAGCAGTGCCTACAACTTTGTCACCACTATGAATCACAGGTACTTTTATTTGTTTATTTATTTTTGCGGTACGCGGGCCTCTCACTGTTGTGGCCTCCCCTTGCGGAGCACAGGCTCCGGACGCGCAGGCTCAGCGGCCATGGCTCAGGCGCCCAGCCGCTCCGCGGCATGTGGGATCTTCCCAAACCGGGGCACGAACCCGAGTCCCCTGTATCAGCAGGCAGACTCTCAACCACTGCGCCACCAGTGAAGCCCCACAGGTACTTTTATATCACAGGACAGTTGTTGCAGACATCTTAAAATATTATGTAGCTCACCACTACTCTGAACTTCCAACAGTTACTAAACTCACTGCTAGATCTTTGTTATTTAATATGTTAATAAAGCACATATATTTTAATCATAACTTTTTTTCTTCTTAATACCTTGAAAATTGTATTTCCAAACAATTGCTTTCCTTAGTCCTGTCGCATAAAATGAAAACATGTTTCTGAGAAAGGTCCAGGAGTTTCCGTAGATGCCAAGGGATCAATAACACACAAAAGATATAGAATATCTGGTCCATCCCCTTCTCACTCAGGTGCAGAGAGATGGTCTTTGCTTCCGACCAGCCCCACGGAATCCTTGGAGTCAAGGCCAAGGGTCCGAGCCCATTGGCTCCCAGGTGCAAAAGCTGAATGTCTGCTGAATGTCTGAGGCACGTGAGCTGGAAGCAGGCAGCACACATTCCCCCGCATCCCCTCCTAGAGCCCAGCAGAGCACATGTTCAGCGTTGGACGGCAGGACTCCTCACCAGCAGTGGGTTTGCAGCCAGCCACTCAGAAGCGCTCAAAGCAGAGCCTTCTTACAGTCAAATTAATTTAGGAGGCAAGAAAGTGGAAGGCACTGGTTCTCTACCTTGGCTGCCCAGAGGAATGGCCCATGGGAATCTAAAAGTACTGATGCCTGGGTCTCCCCCAAGAGATTCCGAGTTGATTTGGGGTGATACCTGGGCACTGAGATTTTTTAAACTCCCTGGATGATTCCAACGGGTAGCCAAGGCTTAGAATCTCTGGTGTACTGAGGACAGCAAATCCCCAGACTAGCGCTGAGGGCACCCGAGGTCCAGTTCTGTGTCTTGGGCATATGGGGACCTGACTCAGTTTCCTCATTTATAAACATTATGGGTGGGGAGAGGGGATCAATGCTTATGAAGCACCCACCACATGCCAGACACCCTACGGAAGTTATTTCCTTTATTCCCCTCAACAGTTTTCTGAGGGTGGTGGCATTACCCCATGCCTGAAGCGACCCAGCAAAGTGACAGCTAAGTGATGGAGCAGAAACCCTAGCCTACCTGCTATACCATTCTCTTAAATCAGGTTCCCCAACTTGCCAAACCTTGTTAAAGGTTTAAAGATGTTGTAAAAATGCATATTCCGATTCCATACATCAGGGGAAGGTCCCAAGATTCTACATTTCCAACAGCCTCCCAAATTATGCCAATGCTGCTAAACCAGTAGCTTGCTTTCAGTAGCAAATGGTTAACAGGTCTTTGTGGTCGCACTGGTTGTGACTGGTGAGTGCCTGTGCCAGGCTGGTTGGTTAACTACTTAGGCTATTTCCCCTGAGGACAGCACCCAGGATGCTGCCCCTTGCCCTGCTCAGCCACGTGGCCTGCGTGAGATTGACATCACCCCCACTCCAGCCTGTGGCAATCAGCACGTCGCCTCCCTCAGCCAGGCGAGATGGTTCAGGGATGGGCACCTGGCTCCTTCCAAGCAAATGGGACACCAAGAGTTTGAGAGTAGAAGTTCCTCTATCTTCCATGGGAGCTCCCAGAGGGGAAGTTCTTTCTTCCCCAGGCTGAGGATTCAAAGGACGTAGCTGCTGCAGCTGTTTCCTTCCACGAGGGGAGAGTCCAGAGCAGCGGACTGTAAACCCAGTGGCATGGAGCCTAAGAATGAAAGCAGGCAGAGCAGAGAGAAACCAGGTCCTTGGGCAAAATGGCTGGATTAAGCCTTGCCTGAAACCCACATCTGGGCTGTAAATTCACAAAGGCCATTCAATCCTCTTATTGTGTCAAAACAAGTTGAGTTGGGTTCTATGTCTCTTAACATCAATAGTCCTGACACAAGCTCTAGCATCAGCAAGACTAGAGCTTGAATCTCTCAGCTCAGCTACTCACTAGCTGTGTGGTCTCCGGCAAGCCATTTGGCCTCCCTGAGCCTCAGTTTCCTCATCTACAAAATGGCACTAGTAATGCCTATCCCAGGGTTGTTGCCCAAAGCCTGGCATCTATGACATAAATGATATTATTATCAAAACTCATCATTAGTCCCATTCTGGCAGGCCTTCCTTCTAAAAACTGTATATGTCAGCAGTTGTTTCTAGCTGTTGGCAAAAAAAAAAAGGAAGCAAATTAACTTAAAAGATTGGGGCGGGGGGTGGGGGGGGGCGGCGGGAGGCGGGTGCTGCCTCAAGGGTTATGAGTAACATTGAGAAAGAAGAAAAAAGAGGTTGAATTCTCTCAGTAACCAGGACAGATGAGAAAGCTTGTCCTGGCGAAGAATGCAAGGCTTGCCCGGGCCACAACTGAGTTGGTCATAATGCGCTCAGATCTTGGCTCCGTCCAGCAGGGCTTATGGAAGCCACGATCTGCCTCTCTGGATATTTGATGGTCTGATTGGCTCAGCCTTCCTAATTGTGTTGTATTGACAAATATATTTGTTTGGAACAAGCAAATGTATTGCAGGCAGGAAACAGACCAACTCCAAGAATTTATTTTGCTTTCTGGCACTGCTGCACTAACTTTGGCATTCATTATGCGCCCGTGTAAAGCAGCCTCGGGGAGAGCTGGCCTGAGCTATCTTTTTTCTTTTTTTAATAAATTTATTTTATTTTTGGCTGTGTTGGGTCTTCGTTTCTGTGCGAGGGCTTTCTCTAGTTGCGGCGAGCGGGGGCCACTCTTCATCGCGGTGCGCGGGCCTCTCGCTGTCGAGGCCTCTCCTGTTGCGGAGCACAGGCTCCAGATGTGCAGGCTCAGTAGTTGTGGCTCACAGGCCCAGGTGCTCCGCGGCATGTGGGATCCTCCCAGACCAGGGCTCGAACCCGTGTCCCCTGCACTGGCAGGCAGATTCTCAACCACTGCGCCACCAGGGAAGCCCCGATCTTTTTAATTATATTTATTTTTTCAGCTGCATTTCAGATCATGAACAGACTTGCTGGTGCCAAACAGGCCTCATTGGGTGAAACCTCCTGCCTCCCTCAAAAACACGCTGCACAGATTAAATGTTCAAAGACATCAGACAAACCTAGGATACTGCCATGGGTCGTTATCACTAATGGACGAGAGATGGGGTTAAGTCAGTCAAATCCCTGCTCTGAGCCCAGAAAAGTCCACAGAAACCAAATCCTGGTCACCAGATTGAAACTGAAATCAGGTTTAAGCAGAGAGATGGAGAGACGAACGGCAGGCAATTGGCATGGATCACGTGAGGATGACCATGACCCATTCCACTGTACCCCTCACCACAGTGGCACCTGGCAGCCATACTGGAACCATGCGGCCCTTCTACCTGATTGGATAAGGAATAAGGACCTGACCTCAGAAGAGCCGATCAGAGTCCCCTCTGGGGTTACTAGGAGAGAGAGTAACAGCAGACAGACACACTGACTCGCCGCATGGCAGGAGCTGTAACAAGAGAACTGGAAGGTGTAGGCAGCCATCTTGGATGTCATGTGGACAAAGGTGCAGCAAAAGACAAAGGAAAGGAACCAAATGATCACAGGGAGGCACAGAGAAGAGACAAAGGGCAAGATCTTTACGTAGGTCTCCGGGTCCTGTCCTGGGTTCTAGGCGCTGAGGCACTCTGCCTCTTAGAATCCATCTCCCCTTTTTGTTCCAGCAAAGTCAAGCTGTTCTCCCACTTACATCCATACAAGGGCAAACTATGCAACCAACCAAACAATGCTGGGGAAGAATATTTATTAACAGGAAAAATGTACACAAGAATATTGTTGAGCGCAGACAGTGTGTTTCTTTCCTCCCTTCAACAGCTATATATTGGGCACTTCCCACATGTCAGATGTTACATATACACTGGGGAGTAAGGTCATGGCCTCTGCCCCTGTCAAGTTTACAGTCTGGTTACCAAATGTCAGGTAAGATCTCACTTTAGTAGAAAGACAGGTATAATATAATTGGCTTGCGATGGGTTTCACACCTGGGAAAACAAATGCAGGGCACTTATAACAACTGCAAAACTAATGCTGCTCCAAGTACCGCCTGTGGACTTCCAGCCTGGGCACCACCTATGAGCTTGTGAGAAATGCAGATTCTCAGCCCCTGCCCAGATCTACTGGCCATAGGGTCCAGCAATCTGGTTTAGCAAGCCTTCCAGATGATTCTGACGCACTTCCAAGTTTCAGAACCACTTGCCTAAAACACAATAGCTCAAAGCCCTGCTTTCCAAATCAATAAGAATTTCCAGCTTTTCCCAGGGTTTCCCTTCCCAAATGCTGCATTTTCAAAACCACCCAGGGATGTATGTGAGTCAACAATTAGTTGTAACAACCAGTTATGTACAAAGTTACATATATTAATTAATTTGATCCCCACAATAACTCTATTAAGATAGGTACTATGTATCTCCCACTTCACAGGTGAAAAAACTGCGGAACAGAGAGGTTAAGCCACTTGCCCAAAGTCACACAGCTAATAAGTAGTAGAGATGGGATTTAAACCCAAGCAGTCTCGCTCCAGAATCTGCACTCCTAACCACTAAGTTAAACTACTTGGCAAATGAGTCCTGAGCATCTTTGCCACCTGGTGGAGGTGGGGAATCCGGTCTTTAGGACTTTACCCTGCAGCTGCTGCTGGTTCCCTGCCTTGGTCTACCCCTCCCTGAGCTGATCATGCTGGGACCTCACATCTGGGGAGACCTCATTGGCCCTTCAGATCAGGGTGTGATGGCTCCCGCAGTTGAGATGGGCCCTACAACAGTGCTGCCCGAGCTTCAGAGAGTGAGAGCCTCTAAGTGTCACGTACTCCCCTGCCCCATGGGGTCCCCACTCAGCTAGGGTGGGCTCTAGTACTCGCCTCAAACCACGTTCGGAAGAACCCTCGTCTCCAGCTCCCTGGGCCTGAGTGCTAAGTCTTGGCTCTATCCAGGCTCTCCCTTCCCTTATAAGGAAATCTAGAATCTAGAATCCTGTGGTCCTCTCTGACTATCTAGCCTTGATGAAAGCCAGCCGAGCCCAGAAGGTAAGGAGGTTTTACCTTTGAATCCCAAGGTGAAGGCCGGAATCCTAGATTCTTCTCTTCTAGGGAAGTGCTTTGTTCCTGTTGGGGGAAATATTATTAATTTAAAAAGATAAGGGGGTATGTGTGGCCCAGCTCAACCTCCAGGATCAACAACGCTCCAAAAGCAAATAGAAACACGGGCTGGGAAGTGGCCTCCTAACTCCGCCCACCAATCACCCTCCCCAGCCCAGGCCAGTGTGCCCAGTCACACCCTCAGAGGAGTGAGGATGGGCACCACCGATCATTATCCGGAAAGGACCAGCTCAAGTCGTTCAAAACTTAAACTATTTCCAGTCTGGTTGATAAACGTTGCTGCCTTAACTCCACGCACCACATGTCACCCCACCTGTCCTGGCCCCAGACCCAGGACCCTAGACCGTCCCGTAATCCAGCAGCTCGAGGGTGAGGGTTAATGCCTGGCCCAGCAGGGGTCCCACCCCGCCCACCCCAAGGCTATAGCCATCATCTACTCTGATGGACTAGTGTCCGCGCTGCCCACGTCTGGAAAGACAAACACCAACTTGCTGAAATAGTGCTTTTCTCTAGGTATTAGGATGACAGGTAGGTCTGCTGATTCACGTTTTTCAACCTTTCTGCAATAAGCATGGTTTCCTCATGTAATCAAGATTACTTTTTTAAAACGTTAAAGATAACGGCAGGTTTTCAATTTCCTGAGGTGGAATAGAGGGCCCATTTTTCACTCCTGCCTTCACCCCCACCATGACTGCTGGCAGGCCCCCATTACAACACAGCAAGCAGGATCAAGGGTGGTGTCAAGAGCCTCCTGAACATGGCCTTGAATATCTGCAGAAGGAAGGCCCACGCCCTGGGTCTCAGCAAAGAAACATTGTACTTCTCTGGCCATGAGCCCACATTGTGCCCCTGGTCAGCATGACCAACCATCTAATTCTGCAGAAATGGGAACTCATTGAGTGATCTGGCTTCCTCCAAAGAGCAGCCCATTCGTTTCCTGAAGTGACTGGTCCACTGGGAAGTGGGCCAGGATGAACCTTTGAAATACTCAATGGCAAGAGAAGGAGAAGGAAGGGAAAGCACAATAGAGCAGCCAGGGACTAGGAAAGGGATGAAAGAGTTCATGTCCTGGTCAAGAGCAAAGATTAGATCAAAGCTAGCAGATACATGACACACACACCACTACACTCATCTGCTGCCCAGGGCAGACATTGCCAATCAATCACAGCACTTTCTCCTCACCGAGACGCAGCCTCAGAAGCCTTCTCAGTGCAGCTCCAGGCAACCTTCTCATCAACTGCAAGTATCACTAGAGCAGAATCTCATTTGTTATCCCTGGAGTGCTTGCTGCTGATGCTAACCCTCCAGACGAGTCCACGGGGACATCTTGGGTTCAGGGATCATCCGTTTTCCCTGGATCTGTAGCCTGTACTGAACGGGGTCGGGAGGTTTGTTGTTGTTAATTCCCTCCAACTCATGGAGACGTCACTCTTTCTAGCATCAGGGAAACTCCCAACTGGGTGTGACTCTACCCTCTGCCAGATGGAACATGAGAGGTCATCTCCCCATCAGCCTCTCTTGAGTCATGGAGCCCTTTCTTCAAATCAAAACTTAGAGGGCCAAATTACAAAACAAATCACGGCGGAACTCCTGTGCCTGAAGAGAAGGTGACAGTCCCAAGCCACAGCCAACCAACACCTCCTCAGCCGCTGCCATGGCCACAGAAAGACTTCCTGAAACTCCGAGGGCTCGGAGGGACAGTGAAAGATCACTGATCTTATCCAAGTGCCGTGTTTTATAGATGGCGAGTCTGACGCGCAGAGAGAACTGACCCATCCAAACTCACACAGCCAGCGAGTGCCAGACAAGAACCCAGGAATCTCCTGGCTCTTGATCCAAACACCCAACCCAGTGTCAAATGTTCGGTGCCTTCTTTCCTTGAATGGCACAGGCTCTGTGAGCTACTGCAGCTGCTCTTTGCTTCCAGTCCTGTTTGTCTGGCTTTACCTCCCAGGTCTAGATTTGCAGCCCAAACCTCCCCCTCACCTTCCGATTCATGAAACTGCCTCGTGCAAACCGCCACTGTGAGATTCACAAGGATCCCCAACTCATCATCCAACCTCTCCTCTTCCCAAACAGCTCCCCACCCAATGTCCCGCTCCCTGCCAGCCCCACCAGCCCCCGCGATTGCTCAAGCCGTGAAGCTGGGGTCCTCCTGGATCCCTCCTGCCCCGAAGAAGCAGTCCCTACGGGCATTCGCCTTGATCCTGACCTTGACCTCCATGCATTTCTCTCCATCCCCACTGCCATTTCCTTATTTTAAGCCACTATAGGTTCTCGCCTGGATTTTGGCAACAGCCCCTTAACCGATCGCTCCATCTCCAGGTTTCCCCGCTCCGTTATTCAGGATGCAGCCAACGTAATCTTTCTAAGAGACAAATGTGAGATAGCCACTCTCTGGCTTATAATTCTTCAAAGGCTTCCCACTGATCTTTGAACAATGTCCAACCCCCTTGGTGTGGCGTATTATACCGTTTGTAATCTGACCCAATTACCTCCCCACTGCCATTGCTTGCTAGACGCCTGCAAGATGCAACTACAGCCGTCCCTCCCTATGAGTGGAAAGATTGGTTCCAGGACCCCGTGGGTACCAAAATCTGCGGATGCTCAAGTCCCTTATATAAAATGGTAAATACAGTTGGCCCCCTGTATCAGCGGGTTCTACATCCCTGGATTGGATCGCACTCATCACCCCAAAGAACCTTTGCTTAGTGTCCTGTCTGCCACCCACACTAAATTCTAAACCCCTGAGGTCAGGAATTCTGTCTTGCTCCACACTGGAGCATCACCCTATGGAACATAGTAGGTGCTCAATAAATTGTCAATGAATTGATAGTGAATTGATCCCATGACATATCTGTTCTTGATGAACCTCATTGGGGCAGGAAGTTAACGCCCTCATCTACTCACAGGGCACTATTATTTAATGTAGAATAGAAGATGAGAAAGGAAAAAAAAAGACAAAAAAAGAAAAGAAAAAGGACAAAGAAAAAACTGAGAGCAGGCCCTGCTATGAAGGGAATGGCGCTCAGGGCCAGGCCTTGAGCAACGTGCTCTGTACACAGATGCGGGCTCCCTGTGCATCCCAGAGGGTGCAAAGAGTTTTCCAATCTCATGTATTTTAATTTTGTCTACAGTCTCTTTCCATGTACAAAGAGGATCTAATTCCCAAAATTCATCTCAGTATTGTTCTCGAAGAGCACACATCTCTTCTCTAAGCTGATACTGCAGTTTTATTTATGGTGCCGCCCTAATTGTTCATACTGTGCCTTGAGGACAGAAGCGCCTTAGTCACGGCAGTGTCCCCAGAGCTTAACACGGTATCTGGCACATAGTAGGCCCTCAGTAAATATTGGGTGGGTGGATGGATGGATGGGAAGTAAGGAGTGAGGGAGCGGGAGAGAAAGACGGGGAGGGGAGGGAGATGAGAGGGCAGAAAGGGAGAGGGGAGGGGAATGGGAAAGACGGCTGAACCAGGGAAGGAAAGTGACATCACTAAAGAAAATGTGCTCCGTACATGCTGAGGGCTGGCCGCTCTCTGGACTGCGGTCCCTGGCACAAGCGTGGCTCAGCCCAGCAGCTGCTGGCCACTGGCTCCCAGCCTGAGTGACACACCTGCCTGGCAGGGCCGGGCTGTGCTTGGCAAGTCAGGAGCCCAGCCCTTCAGCGCTGCAGGGCAAATCTGAGCCAGGAGCCACCTCAAAGACTCGGATACATCGCGCTCGGCCTTGGGGCCTCCCTTAGCCCTCCAAAGCCAGGGGCGGGATCAGCCCTTGACAAGCTGCCGTGTTAGGGATGTTAGGGAACGTCTGGTCAGCCTGGAGAGCAAGGTGGCCTCTGTCCTCTTGATCTAAAATAACAGCCCTTCCTTTCTTCTGCCTTGTTTCTCTTCCCAGCACTCATATTGCCGCTCTATTCATTGGAGGCAAAAGGAGGTGATGAAAGCATTCGCACTACAGCCAGACAGCTTGGGTTCAAATCCCAGCACTGCCCCTTCCTGGCTGGGCAACCTTGGGCAAGTTTCTTAACTGCTCTGTGCGGTTCTGTTTTCCCACGTGAGACGGTGACGTAACACCTGCCCCACAAAGTTAGTTACCGTGAGGGTTAGAGGAGATGGGGAACATTGAGGGCACCCAACAGCAGCTGGCACATAGTAAGGGGCTCACCTGGTGTTAGCTGTCATTATTATTATTACCATCTCCCAGGCCAGAATGAAGCTCTGGGAGGAGAAGTGTGTGCTCTTTCCCAGCCACTCCCAGAGCCTACAACAGAGCATGGTGTAGGCACTCAGATTGACAGCTGGCAAAAGAAAAGCCTAGAGAGGTCTAGCAACTTACCCAAGGTCACACAGCAAATTGGAGGCAGAGTTTCTTCTACCTCTACTGCTCCACACGCCTTCTCTGGGAGGTCAGCTGGGGAGCAGCCGTGGGCACCTGGGTGCAAAGGCCAGAGCTGTGCCACCCAGTATGGTAACCACCAGCCACGCGTGAGACTTGGCAATGCGATAAGAGTGCAGTTAATGAGCTGAATTGTTCCTCTTATTTAATTTTAATTTACATTTAAACTGAAAAAGATACTTGTTCAGTTGTTGGAATACTTTTCTCTGGGTCTGAAACAACTTAGGTAGGTGAATCTACTCTTTGAACGATTCATTCTGTGAAATCTAAATACAGATCAAGTATTCCCACGAAAACTTAGCATCCGATTTGAGATGCGCTGTAAAAGCATAAAATGCACACCACGTTTGCAAGGCTTACTAGGCGTGAAAGAACGTAAAATATCTTGTTCATAATTGTGCATATTGGTTCTATGTTGAAAAGATCACATTTGAAATACTTTCGGTTAAACAGAATGTGCTATTAAAGTTTCATCTGTTTCTTTTTATTTTTTTTAACATGGCTACTAGAAAATCGAAAATTATTTACGTGGCTCACGTTATACTTCCACCGGACAGTGCTGGGCTAGGGGAATAAAGATGGGGTGAAGAGGAAGGTGGCTTGCTGGCTGCAGGGCTGCCCGCCACAACTCCAGGATGACTCCAGGACCAAGGGCCGTGATGCTGGGCTCTGAGCTCGGCTGGGCTACTTGGGAGGCCCGAGCAGGGCTGGCTCCCTGCTCCCGGCACTCACAGGCTTCCCTGACAGGGAACGGGAAGCAGCTCTGGGGATTAACGTTAATTCTTTCCCTGGAGGGCAGATGGGGAGAAGGTTAAGTACCGAGTGACTGCAGCTGCCCAATTAAGCCCCCGAGAGGGATGAGGGCAGAGGAGGAGGCTGGAGAATGTTCTTAGGGATTCCCAGGGAGACAGGAAACAGCAAGGGCTTGACCTCCTTTATCTCATTTCCCCTTCACCCATCAGTCAGCCGTTTCCCCCCAGGCTCAGCAGGGATGGTTCACTTTCCCAAGACCACACAGCAGGTTCAGGCCTGACCCCGACTCGAATCCCTTGTCCCAGTCTCCACTCCAGGCTCTTTAAACAGCAGCCCCGGGTTCAAAAACAGTTGCCTGCTTTGCCGTTGCTCGGGGAGGACACTGGAGGCAACGGGACGGTGCAGATAGAGAGGGATTCAGCCAAGACTGACCACTGACACGGACCCAGCAGGCACCCTGGGCCACTGCTTCCCTACATCACCTCACCGAATTCTCATGACTCTCCTGTGCTGTCAGTATTGGCACCACTGTCCCCATTTAAGAGATAAGGATGTTGAGGCTCAGAGAGGTTCAGCAGGGTGCCCAGGGGCACCCAGGTAGACAGTAGGGAAGCCAGGGGATCTGTACACCAGGTGACCCGGTCTGACCTAAGCTCTGAGCTTAACCACCATGTTGTGTTACCTCTTGTCCCAGGCGTCTTCCCCCCAGTGTCAGACTTGCCAGCAGGGAGGCCGAGGTGGTGGGATGGCTGCCTGCCTGGAGCCTTCCTCTGGCTGTCAGATTCCCTGACCTGGAGGTGAGGGAGGAGGGATGTCATGATCCCCCAGCTGACTCTTACTTGCCCCAGCTTAGATGCCTCCTCCTCCAGGGAGCCCTCGCTGACTCCCCACCACTTCCCTTCCAGCCGAGTTACCTGCCCACCCTCCCCACTCCCTCTGCTCTCCTGAGCTCTATATTCATCCACATAAAAAACAACCAATATACAGTATCTCAATTTACCCTTGTGACAGTTTTCTATGTCTACTTAATGAGGACCTGGGATGCCCAGATTAAACATCATTTCTGGGTACCCCTGTGAGGGTGTTTTCAGAAGAGATGAGCATTTAAATCAGTGGACTGTAATGCAGATGGCCCTCCCCAATGTGGGAGGGCCTCATTCAATCCCTTGAAGGCTTGAAAAGAACTAAAAGGCAGAGGAAGAGGGAATTTGCTCTCTCGGCCTGACCGCGCAGCTGAGACATTGGTCTTCCTGGTCCTTAGCTGGGACTTACTCCACTGGGCCCCACCCCCCGCCCCCAGTTCTTAGAACCACTGGCTTTCTTGGGTCTCCAGCACACAGATGGCAAATTGTAGGACTTCTCAGCCTCCATAATCACACGAGCCAATTCCATATAATAAATCATATATACATCTATATCCTATTAGCTCTGTTTGTCTAAAGAACCCTGGCTAATCCAACCCTCATAACCATCCAATTAAGAAGGTACCAGTATTACTTCTATTTGACAGTTGAGGAAAAAGAGGCATAGAAAATATCAAATTAATTGTTCATGGTCACAGAGCTCATAAGCAGTCACAAGCCAGACGTTTCCAGCCAAAGTGCCCACTCCCTAAGCCACACGATTCCTACTTCCTACACAACATCCTGTCAGATTACCAGTTTTCCTCTGGGTTTTCACAAACTACACGAATGTTCACAGCGGCGTTATTCATAAGCCAAAACAACGCAAGGTCCACCAACCAACGACTGGATAAATGAAACGTGGATAAATGAGCCCATGTTCCCAGCTAGGTGACTGCAGCACGTTATGTAATCTTTGGGGACCTCAGTTTCTCAACCGTAAAATGGGATGATAATAGCATCTCCCCCCAAGGAGACTTCACTGAGTGAATACTCATGAAGTGCTCAAAATAGTGCTGGGCACACGGGCAGGTCCATAAGAGTTTGGTAACTTATATAAATAAGAAGGTCCTCAACCAGGTGATTCTCACCCACCTGGGGAGGGAGGCCAGCCAGTTGAGATCCGCTCTTCTCGGCTCTGAAGAGCTCTTATTACCCTCGCCAGGCTCCATCCAAATAATTGCTCCCGAGGCTTCAATACAAATGGGCTGTAAATCAGAGGCCAGGGGCTCCTGTTACCCGCAGCTGGCTGTGCAGTCCCTCCGCAAGGTAATGGGAAGCAGATGCGGCCCGCTCCTCTGGCCTCCGGAGGCCTGTGTACCTGAGCGGCGCACGGCCCAGCAGGAGGGGCAAGAATTTCCACGAGCCCTTAAAGCGAGGGTTGCCAAAGAAAACGGCCTCCTAGGGCTTCCAGATGTTCAGCGGCTTGTTTCAAGCAGGAGGTGGGGAGCTCCTGGGGGTCCCTGCAGGCTGAGACAGGAAGGCAGGGTCGTGAATAGCACTGGGTTCCTTCCAAAGGGCTGACCAGCAGGCAAAGGTGTGGGAGCCAAGAGGTGGCAAGCTGTAAGGGACCAGCGCCGGCTTTGCAGGTGTGAGGACCGGTTTAAAATTCCCCGCTTCTCACTTTCTCAGCCTGTGCTCTAAAGCCAAGGATGCCACCTTTCCAGACCGCTGTTTTCTCACCTGTGAAATGGGTGTGATGTTACCAAAGTCCAAGACATTTGAAGGGTGGGAAGTCATTTAAGTGAAGTCCCCAGTACAGTGTCTAGCACATAGTGAGACAGGCTGGGACCTGGGACCCTTTGCTGCAGGGCTGTGATGCTTGCACCTGTACACACCTCTCCTCCAGCAACAAAATACAAAGAAACTATATGGGACTAAAAATAACTGCGTGCACGGACAACTGGGGCAAATTCTGGACAAAAGATACAAAGAGACCAAAAAACCCAACTGCCACTTTTGAAGAGCCTGGAACAAAAGCAGGGCGTCGGGAGCAAAAGCAGGGCGCTGCTCGCATGCCCCCTGCACACACCACCACCTAAGGGGTGGGCAAAACACCTAAGCCATCCCTCTGGCCCAACCCCTGGACACACCCCTACCCTCACCCCATTGCAAGGAAGCAGCTCGCAACCCCCTCGGGGCACAAGCAACTGTTGCTTGTTCCCACTCCCCCCTGCGACAGCACTGCGACAGCACTGCGACAGCACTGCGACAGCAGGGGCCCCAATAAAGCCTTGCCTGAATTTCTTGTCTGGCCTCTGATCAATTTCTATTGATTAAAGAGGCCGAGAACCCTGGTCGGTAACAATAGTAGATGCTCAAAGAAATAAAAACAATTTATTATAAGGGAGCTAAGCCCAGAAACTTGTTGTTCCATAAACCTTTAATCCCTGACCCTGAGCACGGTGTCAGGACAGGAGGAAGCATAGGACACGCTTAGGAGGCTTTCTTTCCAAGCTTCCCAAGGCCAAGACTTTGAGAAGGTCCAGAAAATTCCTTAGCAGTTTTGCAGCTGTAAATCCCTAGGTAGTTTGGCTTTAGGTAAGTTTGAATTTATTTCATTATCACAGTGATTCCCAATGGAGGGAGAGACTAAGGGCTCAGATGGTGTCTGTCACCAGGAGCTATCTCCTCTTTAGCCTCCTCTGATAGGTGGACAGATTTAGCAAATAAAAATACAGAATGCCAGGAAACCCTTGGACACTGTTGGTGGGAATATAAATTGGTGCAGCTACTATGGAAAACAGTACGGAGATCCGTCAAAAAACCAAAAGCGGAACTACGATAGGATCCAGCAATCCCGCTCCTGAGTATATAGACGAAAAAAACATGAAAACACTAATCTGAAAAGACACATGCACCCCAATGTCCACAGCAGTACTATTTACAATAACCAAGATGTGGAAGCAACCCAAATGCCCATCGATAGACGAATGGATAAAGAAGATGTGGTGTGTATATATATACAATATATAAACAATATAAACAAGAATGCAATTCTGCCATTTGTAGCAACATGGATGGACCTAGAGAATATTATGCTTAGTGAAATATCAGACAGAAAAATAAAAATACTATATGATATCACTTACACGTGGAATCTAAAAAATAATACAAGTGAACATATACACAAAATAGACTCACAGACATAGAAAACAAACTTATGGTTACCAAAGGGGAGAGGGAAGGAGGGAGGAACAAATTAGGGGTATGGGTTTAAGAGATACAAACTCCTATAAAGAGAATAGATAAGCAACAAAAGTATATTGTATAGCACAGGGAATTAGAGCCATTATCATGTAATAACTTTTAATGTTGTATAATCTGTAAAAATACTGAATCACTATGCTGTACACCTGAAACTAATATTGTAAATCAACTATCCCTCAATAAAAAAATACAGAATGTCGGTTTAATTTGAATTTAAGATAAACAAGAATTACTTTTGTAGTATGTCCCAAATATTTAGTGGGACATACTTTAAAAGAACTTTTTTATTCACTGTCTATCTGAAATTCGAATTTAACCAGCCTCCTGTATTTCATCTGGCAGCCCCTTAGGCTGAGCCCCCCGGGGTAGCCATAGGGCAGCAAACCTCTCAGAGCTTCTCACTGGCTCAGACTTGGTCATCCCAAAACAATCACTGCAGCCTAAGAAAAGTTATCCACTGGTGCCATCACTCGGAGTCTGGGGTCAGTTTATCCCAGGCTCCTAGGAGGAGGGTGGTTCCCTGAAAGCAAAGTCCAGGAGTTATGAACACAACACATTCAGAAGTAGAGGTGGAATGGAAAAAAACAGAAGCTGTTGTGAGCAAACGCAGAGGGGGGGAATTCCTGAGCTGGAGGCGGAAAAGTGGGGCCCCCAGGGGGCGGGGTCACCAAAGCAGGTGGGGTGCCAAGAGACAAAAGTGAATCCCTTAGGGCCAGAAAAACCCCCATGTTGTGCCTGACTCTGTGGCGGCATCTTCGGGTGAAGCCCACCTCCAGGAAGTCCTTCCCCAATTACTTGTCTTCTCTGAGCCTCAGTTTCCTCATGAGCAAAATGGGGTAACAGTTCAGACTCCTTTGGGGTTGTGAGGATTACCTGAGGTTCAGTCGACCCTTGATTTGGGACCCCATCAGTTCTTACATCATGTTCACAAATTCAGTGGGCATCTCTCAAAACTTCTTTTTTTTTCCTTTTGCGGTACGCGGGCCTCTCACTGTTGTGGCCTCTCCCGTTGCGGAGCACAGGCTCCGGACGCGCAGGCTCAGCGGCCATGGCTCACGGGCCCAGCCGCTCCGCGGCACGTGGGATCTTCCCGGACCGGGGCGCGAACCCGTGTCCCCTGCATCGGCAGGCGGACTCTCAACCACTGCGCCACCAGGGAAGCCCCAAACTTCATTTCTTAAGGATAGATTTTCACAAACTGGGCTTCCAGTCTTAGAGATCTATTTCATTCCTTGAAAATAGCAAAATGAATTATGACTGCTGGATAATTCTTTGCTGTGGGGGCCATTCTGTGCAGTGTGGGATGTTTAGAGGCATCCCTGGCCTCTACCCGCTAGGAGCCAGTAGCAGATTCCACCACCCCCCCCCCCACCCAGCTGTGACAACGAAAACGTCCCCGGACAAATGTCCCCAGAGGAAGGGGGAGGGTAAAGTCTCTGTGAATCACTGTGATAAGGAAATAAAATACAAATATATATGCTCATATAAACAGGTTTTAAACTGTTGGATCAAATGTATATCGTAAACCCTATATTATACGTGTCCCATCGGGAACACATCTACATGGGTTGAGCCCGCTGTAGTCTCTGAAAATCAAGTCCAGGTAAATTGGAGTGAAGATACCACTTCCGGAAGTAAGCAAGCCTAAATATTCTTCCTGCCCCCAGGGACTTTCAGACTGCACTGGAAATGAGAATCATCGTCTCAGAAATGTTGGCTTGTCAAGTTAATTGAATGGGGAAGGCCAGGCACGGGGCAACGCCCAAGCCTCTCTTTAGCTTCCATTTCAGCACATGCCAAAGGCACCGGATTTGTGTAGTGTCCGAGTCTTACAGTCCTGCTCTGCCTTTTACTATTCTTTTTAAGTCATGGAAATCAGGGACAGAGCCAAGCTTCCATCAGCCGTGGTGGGTGGGAGGGAGGGAATAGGGGCACCTGCAGGTGAAAGACAGGAGACAGCAAAATTCAGCTTAACGCTGTCCGAGGACTTGCGCTGAAACCTGGGCTTCCGCGCACTAGCTGTGTTCTTGAGGTACTGCCTCATCTCTCCGACAGGTCTGGCTCCGTGGGCCCGGGTGTTGCGCAGTCACACAGGGCCCCAAGCTCAGAAGGGTCTCACGCTTGGTTCAATGCTCTGATATCAACATCTTGAAAATTCTTAGTCATCTCTGAAAAAGGACAACACATTTTCATTCTGCACTGGGCCCCGTAGACCATGTGGCCCCAGCCTGCTCTCTGAACTCAGTGTTTGCATCTGTAAGCCGGCAGTAAGGACTCCCTCCCTCCGTAGGTCCCGCTGTCAGGATCACAGACTGGTCCGGCTGCTGACAATTCAGGACACTGCCAGTCCCCGCCTGGCCATCCCGGGAGCTCAAGGAACAGTGGCTGCAGTCATTTTCAAGACCTATCTCAGAAGGAAGTCTTTAACTACAGGCCTGAGACCATGAATCGAAGCTTCCGGAACCTTTGAAATTCTCACTGTTTATTATTTTTGTGACTCCCATCTGTTTCCTGCAGCGATGAGCTCTTTAAATAAAAAGGCCTGTGCTCTTGTGAGGGGTTGGGGACTAGGGCCAGGCAGGGCCATTGGGAGACTCCACCCCTTGGGCGGCCTGGCTGGGGAGAAGAGGCCCCGGGGGAGAACTGTCAAGCTGAGGAAATAGACTACGTCCCCTGAGCTTCTGCAAGGGAGGAAGGAAGGGGGGCTTCTGTCTTACATTTGCACCCCGTTAAGGTTTCAAAGAGGAACAGAAAAGGTGGAGTTAGAGCTGGTCCTCATGAACCCCCAGCCCATCTTATTCCTCCTTCCCATGCTGTAAGCTAAGGAGCTTCTAAGAGCCCTGGGGTGCGCCCTGCCCCACCTCAGCAGGTACATCTTGGCAAGTCCACTTGGGGTTGGGGGCTGGGAGAGATCAGCAGCTCTGTCTCTTCCATCTCTATCACCCCTGCAGGTGCCCAGGACCCCAGCCACCTGTACAGTTTAAAGCCCCTGTGCGTTGATGGTGCATGATGACCACGAGAAGAGACTGCACTGTCGGGAGGTCCCGACTGAGCTCCCCTGGGCATCCCTGCCTGAGGACCCAAGTGCTCTCTCCCAGGGGGCCAGGCAGTATCTGGAAGCCGAGTCCTCTCTTGCCCACATGGCCCCAGGTCCACCTTCCTTTATCATATCCCCTCCATCTCTCTCCCTTCCCCCACCCAGGGGAATCCTTTCCATCACCAGGTTGAGAATTTTCCCTCTTCCCCAACCCTTCTCCCACATCTATTATTTATGCCTGTCACTCCCTCGTGTCCCCCTGAGGCCTAAGCTTTTGAAACTCCAAAGCCTAGAGCTGACACTCTTTGACCTCAGAGTTTCTGCTGAGTCATTCCCTCCCCGAGGCAATAAGTACAAAGGGCACCGCTGGCAGCATGAAAGAGGCGGCCAGGTAGAAACACCAGGGGCAAAGAACACATTGCATCCCACCACGTGCTATCGGGTAGTTCGGTCAAGACTGGAATGATGATGTCTACCTGTTTCCCGGAAAGTAGAGCTATGCCTGTGGGTATGTGTCACATAGGAAAACCACCGCTCAGGTGACAAGATGCTGGAGGAGGGAGTTGTAGTCCTGCTGAGAGAAAGCCCCACAGCCCAGCATTGCCTGCATTAGTACTGTTACCGAGCAGGGCCCTGTGGGGCCCCTGGGCACAAAGACTTTCTGTGTCTCCCTTTTCTTTGATTACAGGAAACAGCCTTCATTCAGCCTCCATGACCTTCCCTGAGTTCCACTGGGCAGGTTCAAGCAGTAGTTGGTTAGGGAAGGGAAGGGAGGGGGTGCGAGACCAGGGAGAAACAGTCAAGAGCAGCCTTGCCACAAGGCCCTGTTTCCCTATCAATGGATACACACGACAATATGTTTGAGCTATTCTGCAGATACTAAACCCCCCCCAGGTGGGAGAAGTTAGCGATTAATGAAGGTACGCTGCCCACAAGCATGCAGACCCCAGACCCGCTGGACCTCAAGGTTAATGATGCTGACTCCCACGTACCTCACCACCAACCCATCAGAAGACCGTCCAAGAGCTGATCACGTCCTCTTTGAACCATTACTAGGAAACCTCTCACTCACTTCTCCAAGTGGGGACACATAGTTTTTCGAGGCAGGAGCCCGCTGTGTCCCACTTGGCCTGGCAAAGTAATAAAGCTTTCCTTTTCTACTTCACCCAAAACTCTGTCTCCGAGATTGGATTCGGCACCGGTGCACAGAGAAGACGCTGAGCTTTCAGCATCAGTACCAGCGTCTTGAGGTTGAGACTAAGCAGGGCTTCTCAGCCCCCTGCCCCTTTCCTTCTCCCCTCTGAGGCCTTCATCCTTAGGAAAGTCACTTTATCTGAGACAGTGTGGTGGTCACAGAGTCCGTGATGGGGACCGTGGGAATGGATAGGGCTCTAAAGCTCAGTCAACAAGGAAGCCCGGGGCTTCCCTGGTGGCGCAGTGGTTGAGAATCTGCCTGCTAATGCAGGGGACACGGGTTTGAGACCTGGTCTGGGAGGGTCCCACATGCCGCGGAGCAACTAGGCCCGTGAGCCACAACTACTGAGCCTGCGCGTCTGGAGCCTGTGCTCCGCAACAAGAGAGGCCGCGATAGTGGGAGGCCCGCATACCGCGATGAAGAGTGGCCCCCGCTTGCCACAACTAGAGAAAACCCTCGCACAGAAACGAAGACCCAACACAGCCAAAAATAAATAAGTTAAAAAAAGACAAAAACAAGGAAGCCCACTTACAGGGAAGTTAGATGTGCTTCAAACCCGAGCTTCTGAATGGGAACATTATTGACTCAGTGACTCTTAATAACTCCATCAATTACCATACAAATTTTTTGGAAACATCCTCGCCCACTTGGGGAAGACTCCCAGTCAGGGGATGAGGGGAACTCTTCTCTTTTCCCCTTGGTGAGCGGGACCAGCCACCGACAGTTCACCGTGTTCTACAGTCTTGGCGACAGCAACTCTGCCATCGCCAGCACCAGAACAGACCCGAGAATGAAGAAGCTTGTTCAGGGCCTAAGCTGGAAAATAAAGCGCCTCATCCTAATTTGGAAGACATTTCCATGCATAGCTTTGCTAAAAGACACCTCCTTTAGGTGTGCCATGCCAAATCAACTCCTTTCAGTCAGTGCGTTTTCAAGCTCAGGGCTGGAATGGGTCTCTGGAGGTCTGTGAGGCCTGGAGGATGGGAGGGAACCAGGGACAGTGAGAGGGAGTGTGGAGCTGCCATCGCAGAGCCCACTGGGACCCTTGTGTAGTGTTGGTCCTCTGTACAAGGCCAAGCCACAGAATTTCTCTGCTGAATTTGTCCCAAAGTTAGTAGCACTTCTTGTGCTCCTCCCAAGTTCCCGCATGGTACTGAGGGAGAGCCCCACCACAAACCAGTCAGCTGATCTTGGGCACATTTTATAACCCCCCCGAGTCTATCTCCCCAGCCATAAAATGGGAATAATTACACTAATCCTCCCTCCTAATACAGTGAGCCCCTCCTATCAGATCATCAGCTATCTGCAGACAAGACCATGTCTTATTTATTTTCCACAGGGCCCAGTAGAGATGTCCATGTTGTTCAAGAAGAACAACAATGATAAAAGTACCCTCTATTGAGGACCTACTATGTTCCTGAACTTGGCAAATCACTGGGCTTATATTATCTCATTGAATCCTTACAACAAACTTCAGTATGGTATGCTTATCATTCCCATTCTACAGATGAAGAGACTGAGGTTCAGAGAGAAGTATAACCTATTTGATTTTTAATACAGGCACACCTCATTTCACTGCACTTTGCTTTAGGGTGCTTCACAGATATTGGGTTTTTTTTTACAAACTGAAGGGTTGTGGTAACACTGCATCAAACAAGTCTATCAGTGCGATTTTTCCAACGGCATTTGCTCACTTTGTGTCTCTGCCGTCATATTTTGGTAATTCTAGCAATATTTCAAACCCTCCATCAGTGAAAAGATTACAACTTGGTGAAGGTTCAGATTATGGTTAATATTTTTTAGCAATAAATTATTTTAAAATTAAGGTAACTTTTTTTGACAATGCTATTATTGCACACTTAACAGACTGTAATGTAGTGTAAACATCACTTTTATATGCAACGGAAAACCAAAAACTTTGTGTGACTCACTTTCTTGTGATATTCACTTTACTGCGGTGGTTTGGAACTGAACCCGCATATCTCCGAGGTCTGCCTGTACTTGATCCTCGCTCATCTGCTTTTCCTTCTTTCCCCTCCCCAATCCTTCCCCTTTAGTAAAAAAAAAAAAAAAAAAAAAAAATACAGCCTGGTATATGAAAGGATGTTCCGTAAATGTAAATGCAAATAAATTTTGTCCAGAGCATCTGCAGCTCCCTCTCCTCCCCCAGGATCATTGGCCATTTACCTATTCAGGAAACAATTATTACAAGTCTCCTCTGCACACGCTGAGGATAAAATAATGAGCAAAAATAATTATTATCCAGCCCTTACAGTCTAGGAATATAGTCAAACCTGCTGGGCATCTTTGTAAGCAAAAGGTGCTCTCTACCTTACCTCCACCCCCTGCCCAGAGTTTATTCATTCATTCTTTAACATGTACAGTTTTTTGAACTAAGATTGGATTAGGCTGCAAGTAACATGAAACCCAAGTATCACTGGCTGCCTGAAACTATAGAGTGAAGAGGCTTTTTTCTCTTATGTGACATTATGTCTAGTAGTAAATTGTTTTCTTTTTTTATGAATCGATTTATTTTATTTATTTATTTTTGGCTGCATTGGGTCTTTGTTGCTGCGCATGGGCTTTCTCTAGTTGTGGCAACTGGGGGCTACTCTTCATTGTGACGCGTGGGCTTCTCATTGCAGTGGCTTCTCGTTGAAGAGCACAGGCTCTACGTGCACGGGCTTCAGTAGTTGTGACTTGCAGGCTCTACAGCTCAGGCTCATTAGTTGTGGCACATGGGCTTAGTTGCTCTGCAGCATGTGGGATCTTCCTGGACCAGGGCTTGAACCTGTTTCCCCTGCATTGGCGGGCAGATTCTTAACCACTGTGCCACCAGGGAAGCCCAGTAAATTGTTTTCTAATTAAAAGCTGTAGGAACAGTGAGAAATCTTGATGGTTCTGTTGGTCTTTTCCTCGTGGACATAATATGGCTGCCACAGCTCCAACCATTAAAACTATATTCTAAGCAAGAGGAAAGTGGGAAGGTCATAAGCAAAAGAGCCCTTAGCTGAGCCAGGCTACGTTTTATGGGGCTTTTCAGGAAGTTCGTTGCAACAACTTATACTTCTATAAAAGACACTGTTGGTGCCTGCCCCTCCCAAGTCCCCTGGACACTCGCCAGTTAAGCCACAGAAACTACTTCTACAAATATTTTCCTTTGGTCCCAGTAGCTTGCTCAGGTCACCACATAGAGCAGACCCAATGTGCCAGAGTTAATGGAGCCCAGGAACAGCCGCAACCAATGACAGACAGCAGCTGGTGGACAAATACTCCAGCTTTCTCGCCCTCAGAGGCTCCCAGTGGGACAGAGCCCCAGCTGCCCCCAGCAGTGCCTTGCTCACTCACGGCGTCTGCGTTTGGCTTCTCCTCTTTGTCTCATTCCTCCACTGCCATACAAATCCTTCCTGGATTTCTCTTCCAAATAAACTGCTGGCTCTTGAATCTTTGCCTTAAAGAGTCTGCTTCTGAGAACGCAACCTCAGACAGCCTGGTTGGTCTGCGGTCACAGCATCACGTGGCCACTCTGGCTGCCAGAGCCTGGAAGGTGTTATTCTTTAGATGAATACATTAGTGCTCCCATCGACAATCAGGCGAGAAGAGGTAACACCTTGGATGAGATTGCCTCTAGCAATTTCTACCACACCTAGATCAGGTAACCTCTAGATCGGATCCAGAATTTCCCACGTTTGCACCAAGGACTCTCCCAGAACCGTGTCACACCCAGCATCATGGTGGGCACAGGGTTCCAGGGGAGGCTAGGACAGCCTCTGCCCTCAAGGGGGCTTACAGTCTGAAGGGGGAATCAGACAGCCGAATAGCAACCATAACGCAGAGGTGAGGGCAACAGGGCAGAAACGGGTGCTGACTTTTGGCAGCGCTAGTTCTGAGCGAGGCTCTGTCCTAAGAGCTTTACACGCATGAAAACGTTTAATCCTCCCAGGAGCCTCAGAGGCAAGGACTATTTTTACTCTTTTCTTTCTGCAGATGAAGAAACTAAGAATCAAGGAGGTTGAATAACTTGCCCAAGAACACCGGACTGGTACATGTCAGAGTTCCAACTCAAAACTCAGTTTGCCTGACTGTTGGAGGAGGTGATAGCTCAGCTACGCATGGACGGATTCACAGACAGACAGGTGGAGAAGAGGGCAAGACAGTTCCAGGCAGAGAACAGCACGTGCAAAGGCCAGGAGGCTTGAGATGCTCAGGAAGGATGCCCAAGCCTCAACTGACCCACCCACGCAGAAAGGGAGCCACAGCTGGAGAGGCCCTGCTCCAGCCTCCCGCGTTGCGACCTGGAGCTATTCTCACCCACCCATCCTGCCCCACCCACCAGGACACTGCGCAACCATTCCTTCTGGCTCACTCGCTCACTGGCTTGCCGTCTCCTGCACACACACACCGCTCCTACCTTCTGAATCCACACTGACCTGCCAGCCTCACCATGTCACCCTATCATCTCTAGCTCAGGTCCAGAACTCCCCATGTTTGCACCAAATCTTCTAAGCATCACTTTGAGAATTAGAGTCAGGTGTTCAAATCCCCGCTCTGGGACAATCACACAGGCAGTCTGATCCTCAGTTTTGTCACCTGTAAAACGGGAATTAAAATACCTACCTTGGGCTTCCCTGGTGGCACAGTGGTTGAGAGTCCGCCTGCCGATGCAGGGGATGCGGGTTCGTGCCCTGGTCCGGGAAGATCCCACATGCCATGGAGTGGCTAGGCCCGTGAGCCATGGCCGCTGGGCCTGCGCGTCCGGAGCCTGTGCTCTGCAACGGGAGCGGCCACAACGGTGAGAGGCCCACGTACAGCAAAAAGAACAAAAACAAAAACAAAAAACCTACCTCACAGAGCTGTAGTGAGGACCAAATGAGATTGTATCTGTAAGTTCATAACACAGTGTTTACACGTGGCAGTCTTATCTTGTTACTATTACCATCACCAAAAGCGCTACCTTAGCAGATCCATCCATATGCTGGATACTCCTAATATTGCAAAGCACGTTCTCACCTGGTCTCTTTTGCTCCTGCTATTCCACTCACCTGGAGTGCCTTCTCTTGCCCTGACTAGTCAAGCCATTCCCTCATTGAGGTCTGGGAATCTTTCCCCTCCAGGTATTTCTCCTCTGGCTCAGTGGGTCTCAAACTTGGCTGCAGAGTAGAATCACCAGGTAGCTTTTAAAAATCCCCCTGTGAGGGGGGTGGGGGGAAGGATGAAGGGAAGGGATAGTTAGAGAGTTTGGGATTGACATGTACACACTGCTATATTTTAAAAGGTTAACCAACAAGGACCCACTGTAGAGCACAGTAGCAGTCTGCTCAATGTTATGTGGCAGCCTGGACGGGAGGGGAGTCTGGGGGAGAATGGATACCTGTATATGTATGGCTGAGGCCCTTTGCTGTGCACCTGAAACCATCACAACACTGTTAATTGGCTATACTCCAATATAAAATAAAAAGTTAGAAAAAAACAATCCCCCTGTAAGACCTGGAGGGCATTATGCTAAGTGAAATAAGTTGGATGGAGAAAGACAAATACTGCGTGATTTCACTCATACATGGAATATAAAAAAAATAAAACAAATGAACAAACCAAACCAAAAGCACAGATACAGAGAACTAAGTAGTGGTTCCCAGAGGGGAAGGGGCCAGGGGGAGGGTGGATGGATGAAGGGGCCCAACAGTATGGTGACAGATGGAAACTAAATGTTTGGTGGTGAGTGGGCTGTACACATGAAATTTTTATAATGTTATAAACCTATGTTACCTCAATAAAAGATAAATTTTAAAAAATCCCCACCCCTAGGCCCCCAAGGGACAGACTGCTTCAGAACTGAGCGGATGGGACCAGGACATCACTAGGTCATCAAGCTCCCGCAGGTGATTTTGATTTGCAGGTAGGCTGGAGAACCGGGACGCTGACCTCTCTCTTCTATGGAAGACCTGCACTTTGACCCAAACTTACCGAGGGACTTGTGTTATTCAATAGCTGGCTTATGTGTCTTTTTGTCTCATGGAAGCAAAACCAAGTTCTGGCGAGGAAGCACCACGAAGAATCCCTCACGGGTCCCTGCAAGCCAAGTGCTGACTCTCCTTTCCACACTCAGTCAAGACGCTGGGCCGGGAGGTCAGTGGACACACAGGGGGTCATTTATCTCTGTCTCTCTCCTCCTCCCCTCAGCCCTTCCTGCTCAGCGGCGGCCGTCACTCGGATCCCCCAGGAGCTGGCCTCTGCCCTGTCCACATGGCGCTCTCGGTGGGGACTCCTCAAAGCACATCCAGAGGGCCTGCCCTGCCCTCCAGGCAGCCTGCCCCTGACACGGGTGAGGCAGAGGGCCCCCGGGGCTGGCGGGAGCACAGCCAGCCCGCCCCTGTCCGGCCACTCCCAGCCCCTGTAGCCACCCCAGGGCCTCCTCCGCTGCCCGCGCATCCTCGGAGGAGGCCTGCAGGGAAGAGAAACGTGCAGACTGCTGCAGAAAACGCTCTCCCAAATGGCCCTGGAAGCATCTCTCACTCCGCAGACTCTTCTCCCCGTGAAATCCTGCCCCTGCACCATCAAGGTGGAGTTCGCATCCGCCCCCCCGACTTTTGTTTCTGTCTCCACCGATAAGCACATCGGCAGTGACTCAGACGCTAGATCATAAAGGTGTTTCAGCTTCCTCCTGGCTCTGCGTCTTGGGACCGTTGTCCTGAGTGCCAGTCGCTCCTCGATGAGGAAATAGGGGGCCCTAGAGAGGCCACGTGCAGATGTTCTGGCTGGCCGTCCTGGCCCAGGCCTCAGCTGACAGCCAGACCGACCTTAGACACGTGGGTGAAAGAACCTCAGGAGAATACCAGCCCCGGCCGCCACTGACTGGACGGCAGGAGAGACCCGCGGGAGGACTGCTGCGCTGACCTCACCGGCCCCAGAGCCATGAAAGGTAATAACAATGAGGTGATTGTTGGGACTTCCCTGGCGGCCCAGTGGTTAGGACTCCGCCCTTCCACCGCATGGGCCACAGGTTCGATCCCTGGTCAGGGAACTAAGATCCCACATGCTGTGCCGTGCATCCAAGAAAAAAAAAAAGAGAGAGAGAGAGAGAGATGACTGTTGTTTCACACAACGCAGTTTAGGTAGCTTTTTACAGCAACAGAAAACTGATACACTGGTGCGAAAGCAGGCTCAAGGCCTTGGGGTAGGGAATTCTGAGGTCGCCAGGCCCCAGAGGCTGGTCTAGAAGAGAGGGTGTGAGCTCTGGGTGGGCAGAGCCCTCGGTCCAGCAAACTCTCCTCTTCTTCATGGGCGGGGGCACAGCGGAAGGTGACCCTCTGAAGTGTGGAGCCAGGGGGGGACCTGACTATCTGGATCGAAGGGTGCCACTGTCCCCAGGCATCCAGCCCGAAAGTGGCCCAGGGGTGGCCATCCAGACCGTGGGCCTTGAGCTGAATTCTCAGTCCTGACCCCTGCGTGGAGGAAGCCGAGGGCCGGGCAGACAGACTGGGCTCCGCGGTGGGAGCAGAGCGATTGCCCCAAGCCATGTTTGACTTGGCTCCCACTGTGCTTTTTTTAAGAGAAGGAATGTGCTGCCAACATTTAAAAATTGGAATACTTCAAATAAAAACCTGTAGATGTATAAATATATATTTTCCCCGATTCTAGAAACAAGCATGCCAAGATTTTCTCTTGAAAATCAGACACGCTGACCCCAATGGGTCCACATTTCTTTGTGGCAACAACTCGCTAGAGCTCAGGATTCCACAGGGGTTTCCTCTCCCCTGTGCTCCAGTCCCAACCACTCCCAATTGCCGTACACTTACCAGGCTTCGCTCGTTAACCTTCCCATTCCCTGTAGACACTGAGCCTTAGAATCGCCAAGGCTCATATGCTCAGCTGGCCACCCAGGTCCACCACTTACTAGCTGCGTGACCTTGGACAAGCTACTCACTTTTCTCTGCCTCTGTCTTCTACCTTGTAAAACTATGACACACCTGCCTTGAAGAACCGGGGTGAGAACTAAAACTGAAATGCATGGGAAAGACTTATCCCAGCATCGGACATATAGTAAGAACTTTGTAAGTAATTGCTATTCTGATCACTGTAGTTATTTTTGTTATTTGAGGCCTTGGACCTGATTCCCTGTCCACCATCTCCCATGGCTCCCACTCAGCCCACACAAGTAGTCCCCAACACCCCCCGCTCTGCGATTCCATCCGCTGGGCCCAGGAGAGCCACGGGGACGGGAAGCAGCCCTGAGCTCCAGCCTTGCCTTCAAAAGTAAATATTAGTGTTGACCCAGCCTGGAGGTGCTGGATGCAGGAGAGCGAGCATGCAGGAGCCCAGACAGCACGTCTGCCAGGAGCTGCCGGGCACAGGGACCGCCCCTTATCCCCAGCACCAGCCTGCAGCGCTCCGGGTTGCTTGCAGGAGACCAGGGCCGGGGAGAACTCAGTTGGCAACATGTGTGCCCTCGCCCGGGGTCAACCCCACCAGGCCTGGGGTCTCTGACCGCAGGGGAGCAAGAGATGATGCTGGGGTCCAGGACTCTGACTTCCACATCGCTCACCCCAAAGTAGGCAGTGGAAGACCAAAGGCTTCCCTTGAGAGGGGCAAGTCCAGGAGGGAGGCGACTGGCTTCTGCAACCGAAGCTGAGTGATCAGCTTTGCTTCAGCTGCCATGATCTGGTTATTTTAGGCAAAAGCTAGCAAACCAAAAACCACGGGCTTTGGATCGGACGGCTGCCTGAAACCAGAGCCCCACCCTGGCTACTTAAAACTGTTGAGTTGGGGCAGGGAGGATTATTGTCATACCCGGGACTTTAGGAGGCTCGGGGACTAAGGTGCAGCTGTGTTCTCCTATCTTCCCAGCATCAGCTGACCTCAGCACGTTTCCCGAGGACCAGGCCATCTAGGGATACGGCAGTTACAAGAGTGGGCGGCCTTGGGGTCACTCAGGGCCGGGTTTGCATCTGTTCTGCTATTCAGCTGTGTGATCTTGGGCAAGGTTGTTAACTTCTCTGGCCGTCAGTTTACGCATCTGTCAAAAGGTGAGAATGGTACCTACCGCACAGGGCTGTTTGGAGGATGAATGAGACGCTCCCCTTTCCCACAGCAGAGGGATGAGTATATCTGGCCCGGAGGTGAGTGCTGTGATACCGACCGGGCAGGGCTTCATGCCTGGCACCTCCTAAGTCGCTGACCAGCCTGTGGGCCATCAGCCCTGTGCCCACATTGATTTAATCTGTGGCTGCCTTCTCGCCCTCACAGCTGCTGCGTCACGTATGTACAAGGGAATATAAGGCAGCAGTTGGAAAAGGAACAAGGCCTTCCTCCGTGACCTGATGTGGAAAGATGGAGCACCCCCCTCTGGATGGGCTGGCGGACAACCAGGATGGTTGAGGGGTAGGGTTTTCCCGGCTCATCTATTCCTTCCCTGTTTGTGGGCAGGCACTGCAGGTAGATGCCCAGATGCCCATAACCTCGGCTGGGCACGGAGACCCTGATGGCTGCAACCCCCCACACGAAGCCACCGCCGCCCCCTGCCCCCCAGCCTTCTCGCTCCCCGCCCCAACTCCAACTACAGCATCCATGACAAATAACCATGGACACGCCGAGTCTCTGCTGGGGAAAAACTCGTTCTCCACTCCATTCGCTACCAAGCCAGGTGAGGGCTCCAAGTCGACAGAATTATCAGCTCTGAGCTAACAGTGAGAGATGGACGGAGAGGTGAGTGGGGACAGCCCGCAAACACCTCTATCTCCCAGCTCCAAGATTCCATCTGGGCTTGCCCCCAGCAAAAGATGACTTCGCTGCGGAAGTGTTCATGGGCCCTTGTGGTGGAGTCAGTTTTCTTCCCCTTGGCCTTTGCCGAGCACTTGAGGGAGGGAGCAGAAGAAGCCCCGGCAGCAGACCCCTGGCTGCAGCCCTGAGCATCTTCCTCCCCAAGGAAGCTTTCCTTTGATCCTGCCCAACATGCCCATTGGAGGACCAGGGGGATAAAAAGAGTCTGAAAAATGTAGTTCTTTTGTGAAAAGATTGGCTGTCTGGGGGGCTGAATGGAAAACAGTCAACTTCAATCCAATGGGAAATTCTTCTTTCCCCAGGCGTTCTATCTGATGAGTTTGCTCAGCCCATCTTGAGGCCCCGGCAGCCCTCTAGGGATTGGAACTGCTTGTGCAGGGGCTGCGGCTCCTGGTGGGAAAAGGCGCCCAAGCTGATAAAACTGCAAGGCTCCCAGTCCACGATCTGCGGCCTCGGACAGGCCAGGTGGTGCCCAAAGATGCACAGCCGTGAGGGCTGTTGACCCCTGGAGCTGTCGCTCTGAGTTGAGGGGAAGCCAGCGCCAAGGGCTCCCCAGTCTCTGGTGGGTTCCCAGGATGAGCTGCTAAGTGACTTCACAGCTCGAGGCCTGGACAGCCCCATCCATCAGATGGGAGGGGGGACACCTGCTCTTGCCAACTGGGTGTCCACCTAAAGATCACTGTTCGTGTGTTGTGGTGTGTAGTGTTTTGGGGAGCTGGACACCTGGAAGTAGCACACTGGATCAAAGGGCATACCACTGGATCAAAGAGCATACCACGAAACATGCTGACAGACGGCCAAAGCCCTCACGGTTTTCACTCCTGGGTCAGGCAACTTCTACTGGGTAACAACCTGGCGATTTCAGCTGCACAAAAAACAAGCATTTATCTTTCAGCTCACTTACCTGCAGTTCAGCAGGGGTTGGGCTGCTCCAGGCCATGTCTCCCATCTCCTTGGATTGGTAGCTCCCTGGGGAATGTCCCTCTTCTGGTGATGGCAGAAGGACAAGACGGACGATCGGAAACATTTGAGGCATCTGAAGGCTTAGGGCACCGTCACCCCTGCCCTCACTCCACTGGGCAAAGCAAGTCCTGTGGCCAAGCCTGGCGTCAATAGGACAGGGAGGCATCCTCCTGTCACAAAGTTCAGAGTAAGGGAGGAGTGAGTACGTGCTGAACCGTGATCTGGTCTATACAAATCTGTCTGTCACGTGTGTGTGTCAGCTTATGCTCACTCGTGCACAAAGAGGTGCAGACAAGAACATTTGCTGCAACACAGGGTGTGTTACTGACACCTAGAGAAACAAAAGTATCCATCAACAAGGAGTGATTAAGTAAACTATACCACATGGATATGGTGGGATACTATGCAGCACTTCAAAAGGAATGGGGCCGAACTCCATGAACAGATAGGGCAAGATGCCTTAAGACAGGGTAAGTGAGAAAAGCAAGTCACAGAAAAACAGATTTACCATGATCCCTTTGGGGGAAAAACACCCCACCTATGTGTCTGTGTGCGTGTCTCTGTGTGTGTGTCTGTAACTGTGTGTGTCTGTGTGCATGTCTGTGTGTGTGTCCGTGTATGTCTGTGCGTGTGTCTTGTGTGTCTATGTGTGTGTTTCTGTGGTCTGTGTGCGTCTGTGTGTCTGTGTGTGTATATGTGTCTGTGTGTGGTCTGTGTCTGTGTGTGTCTGTGTGTGTTTCTGTGTGTGTCTATCTGTGCATGCATATATGTGTTGCCCAAGAAGGCCATGGGCAATTTTACCTGTAGGGAAAACCTTCTGAATTATTTTAATCTTTTACACAGGGAATGTGTTCATATATTATATACAAAGGTTTTTTTTCAATTAGAATACCAGAAGAAAAAATTAGAAAATACCAGTGTTAGGGGCTTACGACCTCCTTAGGTGCAAATATTTTAGAACCTCGGGTATGCAAGGGCCCTGCCAACACAGAGCCACCCACTCTGCCCCGCCACACACACTTCTGTCCCACAAAGTCCCTGTGGAAGACAAACTCACACGAGAGATCAGGAAAGAAATCTAAAAGTGGCTTTTTTATTATGAGCTGGGCTGGTGCCCAGGCAGGCAGAGCCCTTGGCCGGGACACCGAGCTGGAGCATAGTCGCGGGCCCACGACCTCCATGGGCTTCTCCACTGAGCCCCGGCCTCACGTCCTGCTGTCTGCTGGGTGGATAAGACCCGGATGTCGGAGATGCTCCTGGGAAACGGAAAACAGAGAGGCCAGGGTGGGCACGTGGGCCCCAAGGGGGCAGCCCAGGCTCTGCTTGGCTATCCAGCCCCGTGAGGAGGGAACCAGGGCAGAAGAGAATAGACTCTTGTCTTTATAACCATGCAGTTTCTTGCAAATCTCTAGACCTGCACTGTCCACTCAGGCAGCTGTTAAGCCCATGAGGCCACTTACATTTAAATTAACTAAACGATCCCACTGCCCAGCCACACTCAACCCGCCTCACGTACTCAATGGCCACGTGTGGCCCCTGGGTACTGTACTGGGCGGCCCAGACGGAGAGCACTGCCATCGACGTGGAGACTTCTAGCGGGCGGTGCTGCTTCAGGCTTTCACAGTAACTCCCAGTGGAGGGACTGCGGTGTCCGGCCGAGGCTGCCCTTGGTACGCGAGTGCGGGCGGGAGCCACAGACCTGAGTCTTCCGTTTTGAACGTGGTTAACATTTAATTTCAAAATGTCTGTGATGTGCAGTATCCCAGGAGGCCTTCGAAGGATGTCAACAGTTCAGCCGCCCTTCACGGGGCCAGGGGGCACTGGCCTCACGCTGGCTGCTCTGTCCCGGCCCCATTCTCTTCTAGGGGCCGCCCTGGTCTGAAGCAAAGACACTGCCATCTGTCTCCCCTTGGTTGTCCCTTGCAAGGAGGGTGGAACCCTTTCGGTACAGGAAGGCGAAACCTGGCTTCTGCCCTTACCATTCCACAGAGCTGCCTTGTGAGGCTGTCCTGTGATGCCCTGAAGGCCACGTTTCTGTTCTAAGACTCCTGGCCCTCGCCTGACGTTCAGCACTTCAACCCACTGCTGGCTGAGCATCTCAACCTCCTGTGCCTTCGGCCACACAGCACCCGCTGTGACTCCATCCCCCAGGTTCTGCCCGGGGGCCTTTCCCTCATGATGTCAGCTGATTGCCCATGGGCTGAATCTGGCTCACAGACATGCGTTCTTTGGCCCATACAGCACTTTTGCAAAGCTTGAATAAACTATCTCAAAACAACAATCAATTTCACATGAAAATCCAGATTTCCGGCTTCCATCAACAAACCAGAAGCTCTTACAAGCCCAGACCTGTCTTCCCACCTGGCAGTGAGCCAGTGGAAGCCGAGAGAGGCTCCATCTTCTTCCAGCAGGGATACGGGCACTTGTGTTTGCTACAGGCCCCAGTCCTCCCACATGTGACCCGCCTGGTTCCTGGGGGCCTCTGTCCTCACTGTTCTCTCTTTGTTCTCACAGTCCGATCCCTCGGGGCTCCACCCTCCTGGGATTCCCAGGATTCTTCCATGCCGGGGCTTTCCACTACACCCCGTCCTCACTTCCGTCACTGACCTAGACCTCACTTGGACACCCCAACAGCACCTCCACCTCGTCCCACACCAACACAGCATCTTCCTCTCCCTCCACAGCCAGCCAGCTCCTCCCGCTGCATCTCCAGGGATGGGAGGCTCCCCGCATGGACCAGAACACCAGGAGTCATCATCACTCTTCTTACCCGCCACCAGATTCCACACCCCTCACCTCTGTCCTCACCTGGAATAGCTCAGTAGTCTCCTACCTGGGCCCCCCAATAATAACAGCCAACAGCCATTCATTCATCACTTGGCAAGTATTTATTGAGCACCTGCTGTGTGCCAGGCACTCTCCCAGGGGCAGTGAGCAAAACAGACAAAGATGTCTGTCCTCACGTGCTCACGTTCTGGGGGACGGAGACACAGAAAACAAGGTGAATGAGAAAAAAAAAGACATCAGTGTGTTTTGTGGTGACGGGTGCCATGGAGAAGAATGAAAAGGGGGAGGACAGTAGAGAAGGGGACTGTCATTTTATTTGCTTTTTGGTTTTCTGTGGTTGTTTCTGGCCGTGTGGCAGGTGAGGTCTTTGTTCCCCAACCAGGGATCAAAGCTGAGCCCCCTGCAGTGGAAGCGTGGAGCCCTAACCACTGGACCTCCAGGGAAGTCCCAGGGGCTGTCATTTTCAACAGGAGAGCCCACCAAAAGAAGGTGACATTTGAGCCATGGCCTGAAAGAGGTGAAGAAGTGAACCACGTGGACGTCGGCAGGCAAAGCAATTCAGGCCGAGAAGCAGCCCAGGATGTGCCGGCTCGTTCTAGGAAGAGCAAGGAGCTCCTGTGACTGCAGTAAGTACATTGGGCCTGGCGGGCATCTCATGACATGCATCAGGGAGGAATGTAATGACGAGGGAGTCGCAGATCACGTAGCACCGTGCAGGCCATTGAAAGGACTTGTTTACGCTGACGGAAATGGGCTGTTCCCAGAAGGTCCGGGGCAGAGGTGAAAGATCTGACTCAGGTTTTATCAGGATTTCTCTGGCTGTTTTGTTGAGAAGAGACTGAAGGGACCAGGATGGGAAGGAGGGAGAAGGAATGACTTTCTGCATCCAAAGGAAGTAGCACCAGATGGATGTGCAGACATGTTAGATGGGTGATGTGAGAGGAAGAGAGCATGGCGGCTTCAAGGCAGCCCGACTTCCTTAATGAAGGTTCAAGGCTTCAGAGGCACATGTCTCAAGAAAGGCAGAGCCAGGAGGAAGCTGTACCGCCATCCTGATCTAGTCTCCGAGGTCACATCGGCCATCTCTATCTCATTCTACCCTTCAGAATCGAGTTGTTAATCCCAGCTCATATTTAAGGGAAAGAGAATCAGACTTCATCTCTTGAAGGGAGCATCATAGAATTTTCAGGCATGTTTTAAAACCATTCTAGCACTTTCCTGGCGGTGCTGTGGTTAAGAATCTGCCTGCCAATGCAGGGGACACAGGTTCGAGCCCTGGTCCGGGAAGATCCCACATGCCGCGGAGCAACTGGGCCCGTAAGCCACAACTACTGACCCTGCGCTCTAGAGCCTGCGTGCCACAACTACTGAAGCCCGCATGCCTAGAGGCCGTGCTCCACAACAAGAGAAGCCACCGCCATGAGAAGCCCGCGCACCACAACGAAGAGTAGCCCCCACTCGCCGCAACTAGAGAAAGCCCGCGCACAGCAACAAAGACCCAATGCAGCCAAAAAGAAAAAAGAAGTTAATAAAACCACTCTAACAACTTCTGTCCCTCAATTTCCCCATCTGTAAAGTGGGGAAGATGGTGATAATACCAGTCAACCTCAAAGAGCTATCGCAAGGATGAAATGAGATATTTCAGGTGAAGGATTTATACAAGGTCCCATACATAGCAAGTATTTTTTTTTAAAAAAACACATGGTTAATCATTTCATTCAGATCAAAACCAAGTAACTTTCAAGCCAACAACCTGCCTTTTCCTAGATTTTTCAGGCACCCACCTAGGTTCTGGCTAAGATGTTCTGAATTCTTTGCAGGTGCCTGTCAGCCCTGGAAGGACCCCGCAGCTGAGTGGCACCTGGCTGGGCCTGGGAGTTGGGCCCTCCAGGTTCTGCTGTACACCTGGCAGATCGAGGTTAACTCACTTCTGGCTTGTTAGTGAATTCAGTTGCCGAGCATAGGTGCCAGGCTTCCAGCCAACCTCCCCCGCTCTCCCTCAAGGAACCATGTGAGAAGGGGAAAAATAATTAGTCATTAAAACAAGTGCTTCAGGAACATGACAAACGTCAAGACCCAGTCTCCCAGCTGGGTGACATCCTGACATTTAAAACAGTTCCACAACCCCCTCTCGATACACGATGCGTCACCCACCTGGCTTCCCGAGTCATAGCTGGTGGCCCAGAGAACCCTCAGGCTGCCCTGCTGGCTGCAGACTCCACGTGCCCTGGGCTTCCGTACATAACTCACCCTTTGTCATCTACCTGGCAGAAGTGGCATCACACACAGAGTGCCCATGCTAACAAGGCCAAAGTCATGGACCTGTCTCCCACCCACCCAGCTGCTTATCTAATCATACACCCACCAACCCACGCAACCATTTCTCTATCTATTCACCCATCCATCCAATTATACACCAACCTACCCATCCATCCATCCATCCACTCATCCACCTATACTCCCACCCATCCATCCAGGTACTCGCCCACCCACCCATCTCTTCATCTATTCACCCATCCACCAACCTACCCAACCAGCCACCCTACCATCCAATCACCCATCCATCCACCTACAGCCCAACCCATCCAGCCATCTACCAGCCAAGCCATTTATTCACGCAGCCAGGCAAGAGACACTTAATGAGCACCGACTGGCCATTCAGGTATTCATTAATATATCCAGCAAGCATTTATTAGTAGCTACCATCTATTCATTCATTCAACCAACACGTCTAGAGAGCTTACTATCTCATTCATTTATTCCAGCAATGAGCACCTGCTCTTTATGCATTCACTTAAGAGTGATCAGGCAACAACCATTTATTCAGTCACTTAACAAACATTTAAGTAACCATTATTCAGTCAGTCAGCCAGCTAGCAAGCATTAATTGAGCACTTACTAATGCCAGACCCTGTTCCAGGCACTTGCGATGCTATGAGTTAGGACAAAGTCCATGCCTTTAAGCAATAAACATTCTAAGCCAGCAGACAGACCCATCAAAAGATAGCTATTCTACAAGGCTGCCAGTACATTGATAAAGACACACATGGAGTGTAGGAAGCCTCCAAGACGGTGTACAAAATCCAGTGTGGAACCTTCAGGGGAGGCTTCCAGGGGAGTCAGGTGAGCTGTGACTTACCTACGGGCTTGAAATTCAGACCACCTTAAATCCCAGCTGTTCTCTAGCTCTGTGACTTGGGGTTATGACTTGCCATCTGAGTGTCAGTTTTCTCATCACAGAATTGAGTTAGTGACAGTGGATAGAACGTAAATAATAACAGTGCCTACCACATAGCATTGGGAAGAGGGAGGCCTATATGGTGATTCATCAATAAGCAGTCATTCTTACTACCTACACTTAAAACGTGAGTAGCAGTTAGCCACTGCTAACTGGTGGAAGTGGGGGGAGGCGAGGCAGCAAGACCCAGATCCAGGCCAGAAAGTCTTATCGACGGCAAGGCCAGGGCACTGTGGACTAACAGTGATGTAGGGCTGCTACAAGAGGTGATGCGAACGGAGAAGGAAGGGAAGGAGCGACTCGGGGAAAATATGGGCCACAGCATCTAGGGCAGCGGTTCTCAAAGTTTGCTTCCTGGAGCACAGTGTCCGCATCTTGTGGGAATTAACTAGAAATGCGAATCCTTGATTCCAACCCCACACCAGAGCTTGGATGACAAACTCTGGGGCAGGGACCAGCATCCAGTGATTCACAAACCCTCCAGGTAACTGTGAGGTACTCAAGTTTGGGAGTCTGGAGACTGGTCTAGCGGACTGGGAGTTATACTGGGAGGAGGAGGGGCGGAGGTGGGGGGAGCCCAGCAAGCTTTCCATGGGAGAATGTTTGTCCACAGGTTTACTTTCATTACCAAACAACAGAATACCTTTAGTTGCAAGTTGTTGACAGGAGAACAAGGGGTAGAAAGTGTAGGTAACAGAAAAAAAAACCCCAAACCAAACATCTTTCCTGCTGGCAAAGCAATTCTCTGCCTGCTCCCAGGTGGAAGGATGGGGTCAGAGGGTCCACACGTGGGGAAGCTCTTGCCTTGGGGTCCCCCTACTCCTGAAGGCGAGGGGCGGCTTCTGGCTCGGACCCGAGGGCCCCAGGCTGTGGATCTGCCAGCTGTAGGGGCTCTGCCTCCCCCGTGCCCTCACCCTCTGCCTGTCACACGAGGGGATGTCACAGGAAACAATGCGCTTTTGCTAGCACCCTGGCTGCGTTGGCGGCGGCCTGGCGTCAGGCATCACAATGACTCTCATTTCCTAGGAAACGGGGAGTCGCACTTGTACCTTTGCTGGGAGCCTCCGCATTTGGAGCTGTCATGTGACTCGGGGAGCTATTTTTAGCCTCCCCCAGCCCTGTGTTGTAGGAAGAATGATTTGATGAAAACACTAAATTCATTAAAAGCCTGGGGGGTGGGGACGGGGAGGAGGGGCTGCCCGAGCAGAGAAACTGCAACCTCCAAGCTTCTGGTCCAGGCTGAGCAGCACAGAGGGAATGACAGCTGGGAGCTGGCATTTCCTTGGCATCTGTGCCCTGGGGAGGTGGGTGGGGGAGGGACGATTAACTCTAGTACCTGCTACTGCTGCTATGAACTGTGGACCAGGCGCCGGGCTCAACACTTTACCTGCATCATACTATTTCCACCTCACAATCCTCCTAGAAAATAAGAGCTAACAACACCCACTATGCAGATGAAGAAACTGAGGTTCAGAGGGTTAAAGAAGTTGCTCAGGGTCATTAACTAGGAAACTGGGAATTCAGGAATCAAACGCAGGCCACTTGACCCTAGAGCTTGCCCTGTACTCATCCTGCCACAGAGAAGTCCATCTGTTCAAAGCAGGAGTACAGAGCCAATGACCTTACAGGTGCGTGACCCAAGTGGTCACACGGGTCCTGCACTTAGAAGGGCCACGCATTCAGTTTAATGCTGTGCTGTCGCCATCTTGAAATTCTCCATCGTTTTGTAACCAGGGGCCCCATATCTTCAGTTTGCAAATTATGGAGTCCAGCAAATTATGTAACCAGTCCCGCTGGAGAATTCTCCTGCCCTCTTTGCAAATTCCTCTGAGCTGCGTGCTAGACTACGTCATCACTTGGTTTTTCCTCCTGTTCAGAATATAGCAAGGCTTTCTTTTAATTGCATTTGTGGAGAAGATCCATATTGTAGAGTCACCCCCCCCAGACATGGGTTCAAGCCCAAACTCTGCCACTTATTAGCTGTGTGTCCCCCCGGGAACCTGCTTCTCCCTTCTAAGCCTCAGTTTCCTCATCTATAAAACAAAGGCAATAATATTCCCTACCTCATTTCATTGCTGCATGGATAAAATATGATTTTTTGTGGTAAGCACTCAGCATGGTGCCGAGCACGTAGTAGACACTCAGTCAAGGCTAGTTTTTGTGAGTAAAACAGCAAAGCATTGGGACTTCCCTGGTGGCGCAGTGGTTAAGAATCTGCCTGCCAAGGCAGGGTACACGGGTTCCAGCCCTGGTCCGGGAAGATCCCACATGCCGCGGAGCAACTAAGCCCGTGCGCCACAACTACTGAGCCTGCGCTCTAGAGCCCACGAGCCACAACTACTGAGCTCGTGCGCCACAATCACTGAAGCCCACGTGCCACAACTAATGAAGTCTGAGCCCCTAGAGCCCGTGCTCCGCAACAAGAGAAGCCACCGCAGTGAGAAGCCCGTACACCGCAACAAAGAGTAGCCCCCGCTCACCGCAACTAGAGAAAGGCAGCACGCAGCAACAAACACCCAACGTAGCCAAAAAATAAATAAAAGTAATTTTTAAAAAAACTATTCCATTAGGGCTTCCCTGGTGGCACACTGGTTTAGAATACGCCTGCCAATGCACGGGACACGGGTTTAAGCCCTGGTCCGGGAAGATCCCACATGCCGCGGAGCAAGTAAGCCGCCCGTGTGTCACAACTACTGAGCCTGTGCTCTAGAGCCCGCGAGCCACAACTACTGAAGCCTGGGCGCCTAGAGCCCGTGCTCCGCAACAAGAGAAGCCACCGCAATGAGAAGCCCACACACCGCAACGAAGAGTAGCCCCCACTCGCCGCAACTAGAGAAAGCCCGTGCGCAGCAACAAAGACCCAACGCGGCCAAAAATAAAATAAATTTTTTAAGAGAGGCCCAATGCCTTCTTTAAAAAAAAGAAAAATCTGATATTAAAAAAACAAAACAGGGCTTCCCTGGTGGGGCAGTGGTTGAGAGTCCGCCTGCCGGTGCAGGGGACGCGGGTTCGTGCCCCGGTCCGGGAAGATCCCACATGCCGTGGAGCGGCTGGTTCCGTGAGCCATGGCCGCTCGGCCTGCGCGTCCGGAGCCTGTGCTCTGCAGCGGGAGTGGCCACAGCGGTAAGAAGCCCGCGTACCGCAAAAAAAAAACAAAAACAAAAACAAAACAAAACTACTCTATTAATTAAAAAAAAACAACACAGCAAGCATTGTGTAGCTCCATCCCCACGGCACCACCAGGACCCCTCCTACTCTGCCCTGTTTTCCCTGGGTGTGGTGAGTTTCACACAGTCTTATGAACCTGCTGCCTCCAGAGTTCGCCACGGACACCCTCCCCTCTGCAGCTCCTCCTCCATCAATCTGCATTGCCTGGAGTCTCGGGAGGGGGTCCTCAATCATGTCCCCATTGCCAAGATGGCCAATAGCGTGTGTGCCTCTCTGGATCCTCAAAGGCTCAAATCCTCCAGGAACACACCCCTAGAAGCCTCGGTTCCAGGCTGCAGTGGGGGACACTCTTCAGCCCACTGCATCATTTACCAAACGCATGCAGATCTAGTGCCATGCTCACGTTACCCCTGTGGGGTAGAGGTGAAATAGAGGTGAAGAACTGGCCCCGTTTTACAGATGCAGAAGGATGAGCCTGGAGAAGAAAGTAACTTGTCCAAGGTCACGGCCAGAAGGTAGCTCAGCCAGGCTTAGAATCCAAGCCTGACATCAAGTGCAGTGCCGAGGTCAGGCCCCATCTTGTGCTAAGCAGACAGCTTCTCGCCTCATCCCACAGAGAAGGGTGACCTCAGTTTCTGCTTGTAGCCCCTTGCTCCAAAGGACCCAGAGCCACACGTGGGGCTGCAGGGAGGAGCTGGGGAACGCAAACAACAGGCCAGTGGTTCGTGCCCAACCTCCAGACACCCGTGCAGGAAACCTCCCTGCTCCTTTAGCCAAAAATGTTTTAAATGCTCTCGTCCGAACCGACTCCTCCCAGACCTGTCCGCCAATTTCCCAGCCGGCCCCAAATCTGCAGTCTCCGGTGGGATGACCTGGTTCACAGGCTATGGGGAGAAAACGCCGGAGAAGATGCCAGCAGGAGGAAGGTGTGCTCAGACAGACACCCATCGTTCTGTGGGGACATTCAGAGTGTAAGGGACGGCGGAAGACCACAGGGTGACCATGTACAGAATCACGTGTTGCCTTTGAAGGACGTCCAGAACCAGGGAGCCCTGAGAGCCCAAACTGCACCCGTAGGTGCTTCACCTACATCCCTGCTCTGACACCCAAAGGCTTCTCAGGCAAACACCTGGGCTTCCTGTCCATGGGAGCCCCTGGCCTCTGGAGTGAGCCTGGCCGTGCAGAGTTTATGCCCTTAACGTCCCCAGGAGCAGCCTCAGGCCAAACAGTCGGGAGGTGCAGACCGAATACCCAGCTTTCTCACACCTCACGAGGGACAATTCTCCCGGACACCCAATGGCACTGAGTCCCAGCTGCCCACAGCAGTGACCTGTTCATTAACGCACCCTGTCTAGGCTGCTTCCCTTCCCTGTCTCGTTTCTCCACACCCCTACCTCTGTTTTCTGGGGTCCTCCCCAATCTTGGCACCAGAGTCTGCTTCTGAAAGGACCCCAGCCTAAGACAGAAAACATTCATTCATTCATTCGTGTATGTCACAGGTCCTTCTTACATTTCTGCCTTTGTATGGCCATAAACAGTGATTTCAAGGAGCCCCTCCGTGGGCCCCACCTCTGACCCAACTCCGTTTCAGGTGCCTGGGAGGCAGTGGATACGAATAAAAGTAGACACCTCTACAGAGGGTGTCACGTGTGCTGGGGGTGGTCCTGAGCAAAGACCTCCACATGCACCATCTCCTTCCCTACCCACAGTGAAGCATCCATTCTCAGACTCCTTTTTCAGACAGGGAATTGAGCCCTCGGGGAGGTTAAGTGTTTTCCCAAGGGGACACGACAAGTAAGTGGCACCAGCGAGGTCTGTGGGAATCCTGAGTCTGTGGAAGCTTGACTTGGTCACTAAGCTACACTCTTGGAAGCCAGTCACCATGCTGTGAGGAAGACCAAGCAGCCCCATGGAGAGAGTCACACGAGAAACCAAGGTCCCTGGCTCACAGCCCTGGCTGAGCTCCCAGCCAGCATCTACTTGCTGGGCACACGAATGAGTCACCTTAACTCCAGCGTCAGTCAAGCCGCTTCAGCATTCATCACATGGAACTGAGAAAAGCTCTCCCCACCGAGCCCTGCCCAAATTGCAGATTTGTGAGCAAAACGTATGATACTTGTTGTTTTAAGCCCCTAGACTTGGGAGTGCTTTGTTTGCTGCAGTAGATAACTGACTCAGAGGAGGTGAAGGGACTTGCCCAAGGTCACAAAGCTGGTCAGTGGAATAAAGTCTTGAACCGAAGTCCCCAGCATCCTGGAGCAATGCTTTTCCCTTTCACAACCCTCGTTTTAACACATGGGAAAAACAGGGTTCAGAGAAATTAGGTAACACACCCAAGGTCACAGAGTAATTTTAGGGGTTGAACTGTGTCTGCCCCAAAAGATACCTTGAAATGCTAAGCCCCAGTACTTCAGAATACGTACAACCTTAATTAGAAATAGGCTTTTTACAGAGGTGATTAAGCTAAGATGAGGTCATTAAGCTGAGCTCTAATTCAATATGACTGTTGTCCTTATAAAAACAGGACATTTGGACACAGAGAGACCACACAGAAGGGAGACAGTGCAAAGACACCGGGAGAAGGGCATTTACAAGGCAAGGAATGCCTGAGGCTCCCACAAGCTAGGGGAGAGGCACGGAACAGCTCCTCCCTCACAGCCCTCAGAAGAATCAACTCTGCTGATGCCTTGATTTTGGACTTTAAGCATCCAGAATTATGTGACAGTACATTTCAGTTCTTTGAATCACCCAGCTTACGGTACTTTGTTACAGCAGCCCTAGGCAACTAATACAGCCAGTAAGTGGGAGTCTAACCCAACTGTGCCTGAACTCCTAGCAGTTATAAACTACTGCCCCTCCCCTGAAGCATTCTGGGAAGGTTTCTTGGAGGAAGTGACGTCTCGGTCCTGAGGGCTGCATAGGAGTTGGCTAAGAGCTAATGGGAGAGAAGAGTGTTCTCTACAGATGGGGTAGCTTGGGGTGCCAGGAGACCTGTTCCAAGGACTGGAGAAGTCCTAGTGGCTGGAATAGGCTGCATGTGACAAGGGCACAGGCTGGAGCAGTGCCCAGGGGCGGGATGAGGATGGCCTTTGTGGATCCAGCAGGCAGGCCATTTGGATGTCATCCCGAGGGCAGTGGGGAGCACTCTGCCTTTTCCTTCTGCCTTGTCACCGCTGCAGGATTCCTCTAAGAGCATTTCACACTGTGGCCTGGCCCTCCTACTTGGAACCTGGAAGTGAGGGAAATGGTGGGTTTGCACTCAGCAGGGGAGGAACCGTCTTTGCAAAGCCCCCTCCTCTCGGAATTAAGGGCTTCTGACGCTGCCTTCCACCCTGCAGGCCCTGCAAAAAGTCTCATCACTGCCAAGCGTGAATCGAAATAAAGGCCTTCACGGAGCTGCTGGGGACGGGAAGGGGAGCAACGTTGCCGGGAGGCCACCAGAGGGTCCCTTCGAGAAATCTCTGCTACAGGGCAGCCCCATCTCAGGAGGCACTGGGTGGGATCCTAGGCCCTTATTGCTAATGGGCAAGTTTACAGATTAAGACACAACCCTCACCCCCTGCAAAGCTGGGGCCTGTAAAGAGCTGTTGTTAAGATTCCTGTTGTCTGGACCAAGGCTCACATGATGTGGAGATGTGGACGCCAGAAACCTTTCTTCTACCACCTCCTGCACACCCAGAGGACAGCTTCTCTGTGTCTCCCAGTCTTTGCCTACATTCCTTTCATATCCAAATTCCTCAGCCAAACCAGAGTTTCTGAAGTGTCCCTGGGGCTGCCATGTCCCCCTTCCCAGTCTCCCGAGGGCCTTCTGTCTCCACTGATATCTGCTCAACTGTTCACCCACCCCAGGTCAGCAAATCTTGTCAGCAAACATCCTACCAGATACCTACGAGATGGAGCAGAAGCCTGGTGGGGGGGTGGGGGAGGGAGGCGTCACTGGGATAAGGAAAACAAGCACCCAGCCCCTCTGCAAAGGCCCCTAGCGCTCTTTTCTAAGAAAAGCTTGAGTTGTCTTTAAACCGGGAGACTGTCCAAGTGGAGGCTGTCAGGAGAGCCTAGACGGCTGGGTGGTGGTCCTGGCGGGAACTTGGTTGAACGGTGCTCCCACGTGGGCCCGCTGCACATCCCCTGCGGGACACAGGGGCTGCCTCCCACACCTACACCCAGACAGGGGGCAAGGCTCAACGGAGATCAAGGGCGTGGAAAACAGGGACTTGGGAGCAGAGAGAAGGAAGGGGGTGGGGAGATGTTTATCCGAGGCCTCTGTTTATGTATGTTTGTTTTGTCTCTGCTGCTGGGAAGGACCAGAAGGGAGGAGAGCTGTTTGTGCTGGTTCACAGTGGCTCCAGCAGGCAGCCAGGCCCTTCGGGGTGACTGCAGGGCTTGGAGACAGCCTCTGGCTGCTGTGAAATCTAGAAGGTGAGGCTGGGCTCCCCCGAGGGAAGAGAGGGGAACACTGCCTAGGAAGGGGAGGGAATGTGAAAGTGCTCCGGGCACCCCCAGGGTGGGGGGCGGGGCTGGAGTGAGCAGATGGTGGCCTCTCCGTGGGGTCCCTAAGGACGCTGATCCCCCAGATCTGATACCAACAAATGCCAGACCTGACTGTGGCTTAGAAGGAACAGCCCTGGGAGACTTCAAAGGCTGGGCTGGACTTGGCGATGAGGCGGCCCTATCGTGCAGACAAACCCTGCAGGAAAGATGCTGGGAAGGCTCCATGGGGACTGAGACCGACGAGATGATCCTCCCGTCCCACGAGCACGCAGCCTGGGGCTTGGAGTCCGGGTTAGGTTATCTTACAGAACATGCAGACGTGAGGGTGGCTCCTGCAAACCTGAATTCACCAGAGGAGGAGGGAGGGAAGGAAGGAAGGAAGGAAGGAAGTGGGGGAGAGCTGAGAGGCAGGGAAGGGAGCCGGGGAGGGCCGGGAAAGAAAGGCCGAGGGGCAGGGGAGGGAAGCTGAGTAAGGACAGTCCCAGGCCCCAGAGCTCCAGGGCAAGCACTCCACAGTCCCCTCACACTGTGCCTGGGGCTGGGCCTGAGGACTGATCCCCCTGCTGCCCCCGGCGCCAGGACTGGTTTACACGGTGGGAGTGGAGACTGAAACCCCAGTCCACACTCAGGTCCTGGGGCTGCACTTTCCAATCTACACAGAGCCAGCCACTGGCCCAACCCTGGGCCAGCGGAGCGCAGGCCGAGACAACCAAAGGCTTTTTCTGATTCACAGAAAAGCCATCCTGAAGTCAAGGAGCAGGCCGACTTTGCATCCTATCAGCCCTAACACAGGCTACACACTGTACTGCAAGGGCAGCTGGGGAATGTCATCTCGATCCCAGGGCGTCATGTGCCCACCTAGTATTTGGAGGTTCCATTTCTTAAAAAGGAAGAACAAATATTGAAGAACATGAAGCAGAGAGCAGAGCCCCGGGGAGTGGGAGCCAGAAAGGGGAGTCAGGAAGAAAGGGAGGCTGACAGCGAGGCTTCTCCGGGGAGGAAAGACCAGAATGAAATGTTGGGGGGCAGGGCATGGGGTGCGCATGTGGCTCTCAGTACAGGGGGAGGCGTCCCCTGGGCCTGAGGAGTCGGACAGTCCTGGCTCTGCCGCTCACCACTGTGGCTTTGGGCAAATTACTCCAGCTCATGGAAACTCAGTTTCTTCTTCTGTAAAATGGGCACAGCAAAAGCACGGCCTTCATGGGGTTACTTTGCAAGTAAAATGTTGACAGCCCATGCAGCGGCGCTGGGCACACAGGAAGGCCTCAGCGACTGGAACTGATGACAGGGCCCTATGTGTGGTGTGTGGAACTAGGTTGAGAAGGACTATGGGAAGAATCTTCTAGGAGCCCCTTTGGCCTGGGCCGTCAGTTTGCCTGCTTGGAAAACATTAGTCCCAAGTCAGCAGGGACCTAATCCCTTTCCATGTTTTCTTAATTTCATCCCCACCCAGACCCTAGGAGGTAGTATCTGATCTCTGAAAACCAACTACTGTGCCCAGTGTTGTCACAAGCCAGTAAGTGGGCGAGCCCAGGTGCTAGAAGGGGTCCAGAGCCGCCCTGCCAGGAGCACGCTCCACTACAGCAGGAAGCAGCCACTGTGCCTGCGAGATGAACACTCCTCCCCTCAGGCTGAGAAATCCTGGCTGACGCCCCAGCTGGACTGGAGCCAGCGTTTGCCCAGTAATGAGCACCGCTGCCTGGCTCCAGGGAAAGCCTGAGGCCAGCACAGGAGCTCAGGGAGCGGGACACCACCATCCCGGGCTTTTCCTTGTCATCCCTCTCCTCCAGGAGAGCTGGGAGGACGAGGCTTTGCAGCAGGAAAAGCTGCATCCTGGCGCCGATGCTCATGCCAGGAGTGGGTCTCATAAGGGCATAACCGGGCAGCAGAATCCATGACAGCAGAAAGGGAGGGACAGGGTGCAGTGGGGGTCTGAGTGTCCTCCACCCCGGGCTACTTGGAGGCAAGCAAAGGAGAGAGGTGTGCATGCCTGTGTGTGTGTGTGTGTGTGTGTGTAGGGGAGGTGAGTGGCACCATGTCAAGGACAGGATCTGAAAATGGGAGAGGGGTGGGCGTTGATCTGGGCAGAGCAGGTGGGAGGTGAGGATGGAGGAGGGAGTGGCGAACAAGAGGTGGGGAGAGGCACGAGAGAAAGGAGGGCGCCAGGGATTTCAGGGGCATCTCCTGTTCCCATTGTTCCCCGCCCCCTTCCTCTGGGAAGAGCACTGGGGTGGTCCCTGCTCTGAGAAAACCCCCAAGAGTATATAGGTGGTGTGGGTCGAAACATGTCCTAGGGTCTCCTGCCCTTTCCCACTGGCCTTCAGCATCTCTGCCTGACAAGTGGGTTCCACTGGAGTCCAAAGTCAGCTTACTTGCCCCTCACCGCCCCCCTTCCTGACAAATCAGGAACAAAGGCTGATTTGGGACCATTATTTCTGGACACTGTTGAAGGGGGTTAAGCCATGTTTTGCGTTTGATTTAGGATTTCTCTCGGATTTGCTAGTGATTCATTTGGTTCTGTAAGAAGCCGGCCTGCACCTTGGTGTGGACGAGGTTAAGTGACTGACTGACCGATGGTGGCCGGCTGGCTGGGATTGGGATGGACCTGGCCTCAGACTGTGGGAGCCTGCAACGAGCTACAACTGACTGGGCTGCCCGAAATTGGGCTGATGGATGGAGCCTGACTGGCCAAGGGACGGGGTGACCAGCACACTGACTCACGGACTTCATGACTGACTGGCTCCTAACAATGGGCCTGGTGGTGGGTAGTTGGCTGGTTGGTTGCCTAATTCAGACTGAATGGATAACTAGGAACTTCCCGGGACTTACTTTTTTGACTGCCTGAGTCCTGCGGCTGACTACTTCAGTGTGGCTGGTGGCTGATCCAGACCAGGTGACTGGGTGACTGACTGTGACCCCCTACCCAACAGCCTTGATCGGTGATCTTGCCTGAACAACTCTGGCTGGGGGAGGGGTCGTCTCTTTCGGACTGACTAGACGACTGGATGTCTGCCTGCGACCCCAGGGCCTTGGCTGGTGCTCCTGCTTGCACCCCTGACTCTTTGAGACTGACCGACCGGCTGGCTGGTGTTTCCTTGGGGCTGGAACCGACCTGGCCACGGACGATGGCTGCCGGTGACTCAATGTTCAATGGATAGAAACTGTGCCCAACTGACTGGTCTGGCTGAGTGGACCGACTACCTGCCTCAGTCACTGAAAAGTGACCGTCCAGCCGCCTTGACAGCCGTGGGCGGCCCAAGACGGACTGGACAGATGGATGCCCGCCTGCCTGTACAGCTGAGCCTGGCCGTGAGACAACGTCCTACCAGCTGACTGATGGGAACGTGCTCACTGGCTGACTTCGATGGGCTGTTGGAAGACAGAGGAGGAGGCGACGCAGGTGATCGGTGGGCTGTTGGAGGTGGGCTGACCGGCCCGGCCTTGACTGACCGACTGGTTGGCAGGAGGCCCGCTGACCACGGCTGTGACCCACAGTGTGAGTGGCCGTGTCTGCCCGGGGCAGCCCTGGCTGTACAGAAAGCAGTGACTGACTGGCCGACTGACACTGGCTGGGCCAACAGCGGTGACTGGGTGTAGCCCAGTCCGTCTGTGAGTCACGGCCCGCCCGGTGGAGGCTAGCCAGGCACCCGGCTGAGCACAGCTGTAACTGGAGTCCTGAGGGGCCCTGCCTCACTGTGCGGCCCTGGTTGTGCGTCGGGGGCTGTGACAGACAGACCGCCTGCAGACACAGTCCCTACTTGTCCCAGAACCGTCAGGGGCCCTACAGGGAGCCGGCCCAGCCCAGGGGACCCAGCGGCTCCTGTGGAACAGCAGGAGGCGGCAGGAGGCGCCGCCAGAGGGAGAAGAGCCTAACAGGCCCTGCCCAGGGCTGGGCCCAGGTGGAAAGTTCTCCACGTTACTTAGCCGCCTCACCGGGGCTGGGCCACAGGCACACGCGCTCTGAGCTGTGTTTCTGGAGTCTTACAGCTCCTTTATTAGGGGCAGGGGAACTGGGGGGAACCTGTAAAAATGCTGAGCCGATAACCCCCACAGAGGACGCCAAATACAGGAGCTCGTCGCGGGGAGGGGAAGGAGGAAAGCCAGCTGGGCCCCCGGGCTGCCGGTTATATACCGGCTTGGACGGGGGGCCAAACACGGCCCTAGAAAACGCAGGCCTCGTAGCACAGGGCTGGGGAAAGCTTAGGAAAGATCGCGAGTCTGCCAGGCGCACCTCTGTTACCGAGGCCATTCTACAGCTGAGGAAACTGAGGCCCACGGGGCCCGTGGCATTTCCCAGAGCACAGCCCTCCTGGGGCCAGGGGAGCCCAGGGAAACGGTGAAACCCAGGCCCCTCTCACTCTCCCGCAAGGCACTGGACCGCAGGTTTTCAGGGGCAAAGTTCATGACCTTGGCCAAGGCACTCTACCTTCCTGAGCCCCAGCTTCCTCATCTGTTAAACAGGTATTTCTAGTCGGAGGCCGTTTGGTAGAACCAAGATCGGGCTCACAGAGGCCTCTGCTACTTACTGAATACGTGGTTTCCTCACCCACCAAGGGAATAACATCAATCATGGCTCTTACTCTATAAGCTTGTCATGAGAGAGAAAAAAAAAAACCAATCCAGATGAAGACTGCAGCTCAGGGCCTGGCACCCAGTAAACAACCGAGAAACGTGAGCTTTCAGGATTAGGCGCATTCCTATCACAGGAAAGATACCGGGATCAGTGAAGATCTTTGAAGGGAAGCCGGGAAGCTCAGCCCCAAATTGCTGGGAGCAGCCCCTCAGCCTGGCGACAGACCCTTGACGGAGCCCAGCCAGGCCCTCGCTGGCGGCCCTGAGATGCCCCCTGGGCCCCCAAAGGATCCAACAGGCTCTCTGGGGACACCAGCTGCTGCCGCCACTGCTGCTACCGGGCCTGGCCCCCGAGGGACAGGGAGGTAAAAACAGGAGGAAATTCTCAGGGCTTCTCCTGGGAAGAGGCAAGGGCCCGGGGGTTTTGAGTAGCCGTGGTAGGGCAGGGGCTTCTTCCAGAAAGGCCCAGGGTCTCAGGCCCTCCAGCGCCAGGAGAAAAGGCCAGGCTCGCCTCGGAGCCAGGGCAGACCGAGGGGTGGGATTTCGCCGGGAGGCTGAGCACCGGGGTGTGAACCCAGAAACACCCACTCCCCACCCCCATGCTGCTGCCCTGTTCTCAAAGTGCTGCCTACGCGGCCTCATTGGATCTTCAGAGCCACCTGTAGCTGCGAATTCCAACAAAGGAGGATCAAACAGCCTCAAGGTCACAGCCAAGGAACTGAAGTTCCCCTCCTGACTCTTTCCTTCCTCAGTCATTTCTTCCTGAGGCTTAAGACCTCAGACTCGGGAGCTGGGCAGACCTGCATGTCTGAATCTGGCAGCTCAACCAGTTACTAGACCTGTGACCTTGGGCCAGCGACTCCTCTCCTGAGTCTCAATTTTCCCATCTTAAAATGGGGGTGACTGTAGCATCAATCTCACCGAGTCACAGAGAGGACTGGACAAGATGCTCCGTCAGTGCTTTACAAATGTAAGGCTGAGGGAGCTGAGAGTCTGTCCCTTCTCCCCCACACCGGCTTCCTCGTCTGCAAAATGGGCTTAACCTCACCCTGCAGGTCACTGCGATGAGTAAGTGGTCGCTTAGCACAGTGGCCACCACCTTGCACAGCTCCAGAAGGTACTATTCACAGCCTACTCGATCAGCCACGGCCTCTGCAGCTCTTCACAGCGACCCTGACTGCACGCAATAAAGGCTGTTTGTCTTCCCCTTAGAGGGGAAAGCAAAGAAGGAGATGAGCCTTTAAATACCAGGGGCGTGCTAAGGGCTAAGTTAAGGAGGGTGAAAATGCCTCCACTTAACAGAGGAGGGAATGAGGAAGGACTAGACGGGTCACAGACAGGTAGGGCTAACCCGAGGCACAGGCTATGCCAGCTCGGGGGCTTCGGCAGAGGGGACGCCCTGTGAAAGGCCTGGAGGCTGGAGAGAGCAGGACATCTGGGGCCACCCAGACCAGCTAGTGGAGCCGGACCTGGAGTTCCAGGGGGACGGGGCAGGAAAAGAGGCCCTAGGTCTGTGGCTGGGGAGGGATACGGGCAGAGTGAAGGACCTCACTCCTGGCCCCCAGAAACACCAGGGGAGGGATCTTTTCGGCAGTGGCCAGGTCAACAGGCAATCTCTGAGCAGCTCCCCTGCCTGGGGAGGGGCTGCTGGGTTCCCCGCACCCCCAATTCTACGGCCCCTCAGGCAGGAGCTATCACTGTTCCATTTGACCAAAGAAAAAAGGAGCTACTTCTTAGATTCATTTCCTCGGGACGCTGTTAGAAATTACCACAAACGTGATAGTTTAAAACAACACAAACGTATTCTCTTACAGTTCTGGAGGCCTGAGGTCGAAAGGAAATCAAGGTATCAGCAGGCCTGAGCTCCTTCTGAAGTCCTCAGTGGAGAAATTGGTTCTTTGTCTTTTCTCGTTTCTAGAGGCCAGCTACCTTCCCCAGCTTGTGGCCCTTCCTTCGATCACACGAACCTCTCGCTTCCTTTTTCACGCTGCTTTCTATCCCTCCAATCTCCTGCCTCCCTCTTAATGATGACCCTCGTGATTACACTGGCCTCACCTGGGGAATCTCCCATCTCAAAATCATTAAGTTAATCACATTTGAAAGTCTCTGGTGACCTCAGGGCCTCTGCACTTGCTTTATTCACTGCTTGGCATGCTTTTCCCCCAGATAGCCGTTTGCCTCATTCCTGCACCGCCTTCAAGTGCTCAGATGAAACGCCTCACCCACATCCTGGTACTCCTCATTCCTCTACCCTGCCTTACTTTTCTCCATTCCACTCATCACCAACTGGTGTATTAGAAATTCACATATTTGTTTATTGTCTCCTCCAACAAGAATGTAAACTGCACAAAGACTGGGATTTTGTCTGCCCTGTTCACTGCTATATCCTCAACACCTGCAATAACAAATAAACAAATGGGGCACCTGAAGTTCAGAGAGGTCAAGTGACTTGCCCAAGATCACACAGCTACTAAGGGGCAGAGCTAGGGATCTGAACCTAGGTGGGTCTGGCTCCCATACCTTCCTGGTTTGGCTTAAGGATGCCTGTCAGCCTCTTAAAATTCACTTACGTAGATACCAGGCCATCAGGCCCTGCCCTCTGCCTTCTCCTGGTTGATGATGGGGTAATTGTGGGCTGCTGGGTGATTCACCCTAGGAAATAACCAGAGGAATAAAAGTAGTTTCTGTTGGCCCAGGGCATTAGATTTCACAACGGACTGAGGGCACCGTGAGAGCAGGGAGCATGCCTGTGTCACCTGGCGCAGCGTCATCAGTGCCAGACAATGCCCGGAACGTTGTTGGTGCTCGAGTTGTCTTTGCTGTCGAATGAATGGCTGTCACTTGATTGCACAGAGAAGACGTGCTCTATATCTAAGTATCTACGTGTCGATGTACCTATCTATCATCTATCGCTCTATTCATCCATCTGTCATCTCTCTCTCTCTCTGGGTTGGGGGACCATCCATCTTTCTGCCCTGATGTCCTGGCCACACTCCTTGTCTCTCTGTGCATCCTCCTCGCCTCTGCCTCTCTGAGTTTCACGACAGGGTCCCCCCCAGCAGTACCTCAGGAGGAGCCCCGCCCTCCCCTGAAGTACGTGTTCTCCGATGTCAGTGCCCATGGTAATGACCCCCAAGAACGAGGGGAAACATGCTGGAAAAGGCCCCACATGAGCCTCCCTGTCTCTCCTGAACCGTCCCCCCGGATCGGCCAGCGCATAAGGTAAAGGGGCTCTCCCAGACTCTCCCATACACTTTTCTGTCTTACCTCCCCCTTCTCCAGCCAGGATTTTCAAGAAAAACAGACCCTTGCCTTTCTCCATAGTTTCTTTCCAACCAAGCTGCCAGAAAGAGAAGTCGAGAAATCTCCCATGATGAGAGAGGGGGAAAAAAAAGGCACGGGAAGGTATGAACAAGGATTATGTAATTAAACCCCATCTGCAGCCCAGAGGGGCAGCATAGTGGCAGCTGTGGCTACAAAGATATCTCCCCAAAGGGGGAAGAGAATGCAGGAGCTGGCCATGGCAGGTGAGTGATGCCACACTGAGGAAAAGGGAGGAAAACATGCAGAAGGAATGTCGTCCCCACTGAAGAAGAGGCTCTAACCCATGGCACCGCCAGCTTCATGCAATTCCATACTCAAGCATTTCAATCAGCCACTGAAGCACCACGATGACCAGCAGGTGGTTAACGCTACTGACCCCATGCTTTCAAGCCTTTGCTTTACACATTCAACCACCCCGGTTCCATGCGGTAAGAGAGCAGCCGCTGGTGTGGGGCCACCACGTGTCCACCTCCGACCAGGAGCCCGGGCTCTGCGCTCAGCCCTTCCTCTCCATTAATACTCAGATATTTCATAAATGTTTCTTTGAGGTAAGGTGTGCCCATTCTACAGATGAGACAACTAAGGCTCGGGGAGGTTAAGTCACTTGCTCAGAGCCACAGTGCTCTTCTCGTTCCCACGCTGGTCCCCCTGCAACAGGAATCAGCAAACCGCTGCCTGCAGGCCAGTCCAACTGTTGCCTGTTTTTTTTTTTAAATAAGTCGATTATTTATTTATTTATTTTTGGCTGTGTTGGGTCTTCATTGCTGCACGTGGGCTTTCTCTAGTCGCGGTGAGCGGGGGTTACTCTTCGTTGTGTTGCACAGGCTCCTCATTGCAGTGGCTTTTCTTGTTGCGGAGCACGGGCTCTAGGCGCATTGGCTTCAGTAGTTGTGGCTCGCGGGCTCAGTAGTTGTGGCACACGGGCTTAGTAGGCCCGTGACATGTGGGAATCTTCCCAAACCAGGGCTCGAACCCATGTCCCCTGCACTGGCAGGCGGATTCTTAACCACTGCGCCACCAGGGAAGCCCTGCTGCCTGTTTCTATCAAGTTTTATTGGAACACAGCCACACTTGGTTGCTTACAAGTTGCTTCTGGCTGCTTTTGTGCTATAGGACAGCAGAGCCGATAAGTCACGACAGAGATTTGATGACCCCCAAAGTCCAAAATATTTACTCTCTGGACCTTTACAGAGAAACGTTACCAACCCCTGCCCTGTTATCTATTCTCTGCCCGTTCCCCAGAGGGATCCTTCAGAAAGCTCACTCGTCACGACACAACCTGTTTAAAATCTTTTGAATAAAATCCAAATTTCCTCCCACAGGCCCAGCAGGATTTGTCTCCTGCTAACCTCCTCCCCTCTCACCCCCACAGGTTACACTCCAACCTACTGGACAGTTTTCCGTTTATCTAATGTGCCAGGCTCTTTCTAATCTCAGGACGTTTGCACATGCTGTTCCCTTGTCTGGAATGCTTTTTCCCAGCTTTAAGTCTTAGTTCAAATTCCATTTCCTCTGAAAGGCCTCCCCTCTACTTATGCTCCATCTCCACACTCAGTCTGTTTCCTGGCTAGCAGTGATAAAGGTTCGTCATCGTTTTATCTATAGGTTCCCTTTTACTCTCGTTTTGGCCGGCTGCCAGCCCCGCGAGGGCTGGCCTCTGTGTGCTTCAGTGTTCTCTCTCCACTGCCTGGCACCTAGTAGGTGATCTACGAATGTTTGCTGAGTGACAGCAGCACAGACATGTTAGCGTCCAGGCCTGTGGGACTCCCGAGCCACGTTCCTCACGCAGATGCTCCCATCCCTTCTGCCTTCCCACGAGCACTCAGAAAGCCATATTCACAAACGTCTGCAGAGGGGCGAGGCGACTCCAGAGAGGTGGATGAACAGATCCGTGCCTCAGTGAAGCCCCGGGGACTAAATCCTCCCCCAGCCCAGCTCCCTTCCCCCTTCTTCAGGACTGCTGGCCAGGGAAGAGGGGCCCATGTTGGCTGCCCCCGGGTAGCCCCGCCCCAGGAAGGAGTCTGCTACTCCTCACTCAGACCCTACCAAATGTCCCCAAGATTGTCACCCCTGAGAGGCTCTGGGACATAGCTGGGCTTCCCTGGAGAAGGTGACACTGCAGGACTGCGGTTGGTGCTCGACAGGGTCCAGACCCCAGGTGTCATAGGCTGGACAGTGGCCGCCAAAGAGATAAATCCAAGTCCTAACCCCCGGAACCTTGGCGGAAAGGGTGTTTGCAGACGTAAGGAAGGATCTCAAGATGGGATCGCCCCAGATTACCAGGGTAGGTCCTAAATCCCATGGCAAGTATCCTTTCCAGAGACAGCAGAGAGGAAAACACACACACAGAGGAGAAGGCCATGTGAAGACAGAGGCTGGGATTGGAGTGCCGTGGCCACGTGCCCCAGAAGCTGAAAGAGGTGAGGAAGCATCCTCCCCTGAACCTTCAAAGGGAGTGTGGCCCTGCCTACACCTTGATTTCAGATATCCAGCCCCCAGAACCGTGAGAAAATACATTTCGGTAGCTGTAAGCCAGCCAGGTTGTGGTTAATTGGTTAAGACAGCCACAGGAAACTAATACACCTGGGAGAGGCGGGCCCACTTCTGGCTTCAGCCCACAAAGAATCACAGAGTATTTTGCTAGAAGGGACACGGGGTCTGAGTCATCCAGCACCGCTTGACTCCAGGCAGCCAGTCTCCACCTGACCGCTGTTTCCACCTCCACACACACACTGCCGCTCATCCCTAATAATATTTATCTTCAAACCGACCTAAGATTGTCCTACTCAGATGGATTTCCAGAGAGAACTTGAGCTCTGAGTGGGGAGAACCAGAACCGCTGGCCATGTATTCGCTCTACCCTGTTACTCCCTGATTCAGTCAACAAAACATTCATGAAGCGCTGACTGTGTCTTGGGCAGTATTCAAGGCTCTGGAAACACAGCAGGGATGAAGCAGACAGGAACCGCTCTCCTGTTGAACTGGCTTTCTCCTGTGGAAGGGGCAGGTGGGGATCATTACCCCAAGAAATACAAAGCTGCTGAAATTAAAAACCTTCACTGGCATGTGCCCTAAAATTGTCAGTGACCCCTGCGTGGGCACGTGCTGACGAAGTCCCACACCTTCCCTCTCAGGGAAGGAGCTGAGGGGGGGTGGGGGGCAGGGTGGTGACGGAGAACAGGGTCCGGATTCTGGGTGTGCGCTTCCTGGCTCTAGAAGAGCCTTGAGAGCCTCCATCTTCCCTCCACCGAAGCAGGACTTCCCAGGCTCCCTAGTCCCCCCGTCTCTAAGAGCCTGTGGTTCTGGAGAGGGAGAGGCCTCCCCCCAGGCACAGAGCCAGGGCGGGTCTGTGGGGCTGGGACAGCAGCATTTCCAAGATGCTGAGCCCTCTGGGCCAGGAGGACGGGCCGGGAGGACGGGCGAGAGGGAGGTTCTCGGAGAGAGGGTGCAGCTGCCACAGCTCAAAGCCCGTGCCAACCCCATCCTCCCACAGGCGACAGGAAGGGCTGTCGTGTGACTTGCGGGATCTGCGGACAAACAAACCGTGAGGCTGGACGCTGGCCCAGGGAGGACAGGAAGCCTACTTCTGAATCCTCTGGTTTTAACAACATCGACCATTCACTGAGTACCTACAACTTGACCAACCCAGACAACCTGTTTTATATAGTTTAGCAGCACAACCATCACCAAACTATTACTATTCCCATTTTACAGATAAGGAGGCTGAGGCCCAACGAGGCCACACAGCTCTCAGTGGCAAGGCTAGGATCTGAACCCAAGGCTGGTCTTAGCCATCTCACTCTACTACATTTAGCTCTAGCTCTGAACTAGTAAGGTGTTTTCAGTTGCAAGGGACAATGGTCCAATTCAAAATGGCTTAAGCCCACTTCCATTCCCCAAAAGAATTTATTGTAGAGTTTAGGGCTTTCAGGCACAGCTGGATCCAGATGCTCAAACGGTGTTCTCGCAATTCTGTCTCATCCTTTGGCCTTCTTTTCCTCGGTGTTAGCTTTACCTTACAGTACCAGAGGTACAAAGATGACTACCCAAGGCTTCAGTCTTCTACTCTACTTCACGGAATCTCCGGAAACATGACACTCTGTCCTAGTAGCTCTAGCACAAGTCCTGAGTATCAGTTTCATTGACCCAGCTTGGGTCACATGACCAGCCCAGAACCAATCATTTGGTTAAGGGGATGCAGTGTTCCCACTGGCCAGAAATGGATCAGGTGTCCACCCCTGAAGTTGGCAGGTGAGGACAGTATCCCTACCCCCAAATCACAGAGACTGAGAATGGGGCAAGTGACTCACCAAAGCGAAATCGAGAACCACTTACTAGCAGAATGGATTCTTGGCAAGTAGAACCAACAGACATCCACTATAGTCTCTCTGTTTCCTCGTTCAGTCTTTGGTAAATTTCCTTTGGGAAATCTCCAGCCTTATCCTCATAGAAAGAAGAGGCAACGCCTTTGCCCACTGCAGCAAGGCGAGATGGCCTTGGTGTCAGTCGCCTTTGAATGGCAGATGGGATTGGTAGAAGAAGTGCATTGTACATCTCCCCACATTGATGGTGTGTGTGGCCATTTGACTGCCTTTGGACAGCACAGTGTAAGTGAGTGCGTGTGAGTAGAGGTTTTAAATGTCTTTGCTTCATTTCACTTGGTCTTCTGTGCTTCTGCCATTTACCATGAGACATCCTCTGGGTAACCACTTATTCCAGAACAAAGAAACACCTGGAACATACCTGACAATAGACCCAGAGCCTAAAGCAGAGCTACCCCAGAAGGCCACAGACCCAAGAGCAAGATCCATGTGTGGCTATTGCTGTAAGCTCCTGAGATTTGAAGGGAGTTGTTTGTCATGCAGCATTATCATAGCAAAATCTGACTATCACACTTTGAAAGTTTAGGAGGTTTTATGTTGAGGGAGACCACTATTCTCTGAAGTAAACAGTTTTTCAGGGCCTTAGTACTCTGGGCTGTAGCCAGTCTGTATTCTGCCAAGATGCCCTGGGAACCCAGAAAGGCACAGCCACCAGATTTTAACACAATATCGTATTTCAACTGGCACAAAGGCCAGAAAGAGTTTCAGCATCTTTTTTGGAGCCCTGCAGCTGCCCTACCCTCCCTCCAGGGTCTCTGCATGACCTTGGACAAGTCATTTGCCCTCTCTTAGCCTTAACTGTCTAATCTGTAAATGGGAATAAGACTAATCCTTAGCTTTGGAGGGGAGCTGATCAAGAGGATATATATAAAACACAGTTCCTGGTGCATAGAAATAGCTCAGTAAATGTTAGCTTTCTATTTACTTTATTTTTAAATTACAACAGGAGTAAAGATGCTTTTGAATGTTGAGTCTGCTCCTCTGAGCCTTAGGAACATCATGAAATAAGCATGTCTGCGCCCCTAACAAGAAGCCCCCTGTGCCTGAAACCTGGCAGAAGAAGAATCTAGAACATGACAAGGCAGGTTTTTCTCTTTTTGTTTTAGTTCCTTGAAATCACACAGTCTATTTATTTTGATCATTCATCACACAAATAAAAATAAAACAAATCCTTGAGAACAGCGACAGCATTTGCTGCAACTCTGATCCATGAGAAAGAGCCACGCCAGGAGGAGAAGCCACAATTCCTTTCAGTGGGAAAACATTGAGCTCCCATGCTTCCTTTCCAACAGAAATTTCCCGTGAGGTGGGATTTTCATGCAACTGACAGACCAGCCTTGGTCCAGCCCTCTTCAGGCTCTGCCTCTGGGGGCCTCCTGTCCCCAGCCCTGCAGTGTGAGCCTTGGAATGCAGGTGGTGAAGTGGTGTTAGCTGAGCACGAGCTAATTCAGGGCTTGCCGGGTGCCAGGTGCCACATTACACGCTCGGTGTGCAGGCTCACTTTGTTCTCACCACATCCTGCCGGGCTGCTGCACATCTTATCCCAGATGAGGAAACTGAGACTCAGAGATTTTAAGTCATGTGCCCACATCCCACAGAAAGCCAGGGGCAGTTCCAGGACTTGAACTCAGCCCTGATTCCGAAGCTTATGCCCCAAATCCCTATTTTAGGCTGCACTGCCTGGTCCTGGGTGTATGGTCCTGGCCCTCTTTGGGGAGGGATGTATCCAAAGCTGCAGCTCCTCCAAGCCCCTGGCTGGCCACATCCAGGAAGGGCATCCTCCAAGCTACAGCCTTGTGCCCTCAGAGCAAAATGCCCACCCCGGGCTTCTGTGGCAGTCGGCCTTCTCCACTGCAAAGAGCCCTGGAATAAGGGGCTGCATACCTGCTTCCCATTCTTGGAACGACCTCTTCCCAGCTGTGTTGCTCAGGCACTCACTAATCTCCCCGAGCCTCAGTTTCCCCATCTGTAAAAGTTTCCCCATCACACACTTGGCTCAGTGGTTTCCAAACTCTTTCAGGCAAGGACAGCACGAGTGAACGAGCACGCAGACCCCCACATGAAAAGCCGATGAAAGAGCAGCTGTTGCAGATAATAGAGGCCTGGGTCTTGGCGCCCCTCAGTCTCCAGGGGAGCTGTCTGCACTCGACTATCCCAGCTCAGCTCTGTGGCTCCATCCAGCTCTGCCATTCTGTGTTTCTCAGATCCTGACACATGCCCCCCCAAGAAAGATTTTTCTTATCAGATGTGTTCATCAAGACAGTTTTGCAAGTGACACAAACGATTCAAACCAAGTTGAGCAAAAAGAGAAACGTAGGGGCAGGGTCCCTAGAATTCCTCTTCGGCTTTCTTAAACTTGGCCCTCTCTTCCTTAAAGGCTTCTTGGCTTTCCACAGTCCCAGGGAAATTACGAGTGCCTTCCTTTGGCCTGTAATTCCCTGAGCAACCTGGCCCCTGGTTTTCACTCCAACCTCATTTTGAGGCTTCGTCTCCCTCCTCCGGGCCTTTGCACATGCTGTGCCCACCAAGAACTTCCCCAGATTCTTCCATAGCTGACTCATTCTCACCATGCAGGCTTCAGCTCAAATATCACCTCTTCAGAGAGGCCTTTCCTGTCCACTCCAACTTAGGTAGCCCCTCACCTCTCCCATCACCTCGCCTGGCTGCATTTCCTTATCACAGTCTGGAAGGACCTTATTATCTATGTGCTCCCATGCTTGTTGTCTATCTCCGCATTAGAACGTCCACTGGATAAGGCTCTGCATTGTTTACTGCGGTATCCCTGACAACCAGCACTGTTCTTGCCCTGGACAAGTACTCCATAAATAGCTGTGGAATGAGCGAGCACACGGTTGACAATAACTTCACGCTTTACGGAGTCTAGACTCCTCTGTCTGAAATGCAACGGCTCACCACCGAGCAGACCCTCTTGCTTCTCTCAGAGGGAAGCCACCCCCCGCCCCCGCCGGCTCTGCAAGCCAGTCCCTCCTTGGTTCCTCCCCCCCCACGCCCACCCACCCATCCCCACGTCCTGCCAACTCTACCCCTGACCTTTCAAAGCCGACCACCTCTCCCTGTCTCTACCACCACCCTCCAGGCCCAGCTCCCGTCTCTCTCCTCGGGGCGCCTGCTGCAGCTTGCCAGGACCTCTCGTGGAATCTCTTCTTGCCCCAGTCCAACCTGATCCCCTCAGCACAACGTTGATTCTGTCAACCTCTGCTGAAAAACTACCAAGAGCATCACCCGGGACACAAGGAGGAAGCTCAGCTGCCTTCCCGTGGGCCACAGGCTCTGCAGGCCTGCCCTGTGTGCCCACCTGTGCCGTCCTGCCCCTCTCTTTCTGCTCCAGCCCCAGGTTCCCTGGGACCCCAGATCAACAGAACACTCACCAGTGTTGGTTCCCACACTTCTCCTGGGGCTCCTGGATCCAGTCTGCCCTCCTCTAGGCTCATCGGGGCAGGCCCCTTGCCTGGCTTTCCGGGCTCAGCCCAGCCCCATTTCTGGCCTTAGGGCTGCTTAATAATTATCGGTAAGTGCGTGGATGAATCAATGCGGTTGAGTACCTACTATGCGTCAGACATGAAGCGAAAAATGTAAATACGGTATTTCATCTTCTCAGGAATCTTTTTTTTTGGTCACGCCACATGGCTTGTGGGATCTTAGCTCCCCGACCAGGGATCGAGCCCAGGCCCTGGCTGTGAAAGCACCAAGTCCTAACCGATGGACTGCCAAGGAATTCCCTGAGCAATCTTTCAAAGTAAGCACCGTTATGTTCGATTAAACACATGATTGAATGAATGAACGAACGAACGAACTTCTAAATGAGGGCAGGGGCACAAAACCCAAAAGCGTACAGAAGCCAGGAGGGAATGTACTTAGTGAGAGGCACCCAGTAAGAGGCACCAGTGGATAGACAGGGCCACGGCAAATGAAGCACCATGGCGCCCTTAGGAGTTGAACTGTGTCCGCTCAAAATTCATGTGTTGAATTGTACCCCCAGGACCTCAGAATGTGACCTTATTAGGAAACAGAGTCCTTGCAGATGACGGAGTTAAAATGAAGTTGTTACGGGGGTCCTAACCCAGTGTGACTGGTGTCTTTATAAAAAGGGGGAATTTGGACACAGAGGGACTGACACACATTGAGGGAAGATGATACAAAGGGACACTGGGAGAAGACGGCCACCTGCAAGGCAAGGAGACAGGCCGGGAACAGGCCCTTCCCTCACAGACCTTAGAGGAAACGCTGTCAATACCTTGACCTTGGTTTTGCAACCCCGAGGAACTGGGAGATTTCTGTTGTTAATCCACCCGGTCTGGGGTACTTTATTACGGCAGCCCCAGCAAAGCTAATACAGCACAAATGACATCCACACGCAGCAACACTTTTCAACTCCTGGGGGCCCAATAAGACTTGTCCGGAGGCTGCATTCTGCCCAGGAGGGCACAGGTGGCAACTCCTACAGCCTGTCGGGTCCCCAGAGCACACTGTCCCCAGGGAATCGGCTCCGGGGGAAACTGAGGTCAAATGGGAGTTCAATTATGGCTTGGAGACAAGTCCCCGAGGTCACAGATGAAATGAGGCCAGACACCGGAACCGGGCCCCAGCCTCCAGAAGCCGTGCGGACACTCCCACACAGAGCCAGGCCAGGCCCAACCTGCTTGTAAAGTACAGGAGAAAACCCGAATTAAAGGAAAGAGACAGACTGGATCAGAGACGTGCCTCTCGACCAGTACCCCCAGCATACGGTAATCGATACTCTATAAAGCACACTGGAACTTCTGTTTACAAGTATCTGTTAATTATTAAAATCGAATCTATTTTTTCTCCCCTCCATTTAGTTGAGAAATCTCACGTTACACAGAAAGGTTAATTACACACCGACTTCCAAGAGCCCTTTGTTGGAAGCTTCTGTTTCATTTTCTCCAAGATGAATCCTTGAACTCCACGTTTGGGAATGTAGACGCAGGCCAGCTTAGTGAAATTGTTTCCTCATTCTAGCAGCCCCCAGCTGTAGCCAACCTCTCAGATGGCCTGATGCAGCTGGGATTAACCAGAAACCACTTCAAACCCCCCCCCCCCAAACCGTCTAAAATGTGGTTTTGTTGCTTTTTCCATTGAGACTGAAGACCACCATGTTTTCAACATGTTATCCTGGTTGCAAAAGGAAGAGGGTCTCCAGTTCTGGGACCACAGTGAGAGACATACAATATCCCAGTGGCTACACCAATTAGGTCTGTTTGCTCCCGGCCTTGGGGAAGGTAAATGGCCTGTTACTTGGCGGGTAATGCATACCACATGGCATTCCTCAGCCTCGAGGAAGCCGGAGAGGCCTTATTTTCCTAGCGAGAACTGGAACGGTGCAGTAGGGAGTTGGCCCCCAGCACCAAGGCTCAGCCCTTCCCCACCATTAGCTGTGCCAGTGAGCTCCCCTGCGCACCATGATCCCTTTGCAGCCTTCCCAGATTCACTTCTCTCCAGCCGCGCCTGGAAATCTCCTTGTAGCAGGTGGGGTAGTCCCAGCCACCGCCCAAACTCTCTCCCTGGCCAGTACTGAGACTCATAAGGTTGAGGAAGTTGTCTTCTTCTCCTAGCTTGTTGAGTGTTTTCATCTTGAAGGTAAAAGTTAGTTTTAAAAAGAGACCTTGAGGCTTTCGCATAAAGATCTCCATCTCCATTTACATTCAGCGTTTCCCAAAAAACTGTACACACATATCATTTTGTTCCCTCTTGGCATACCATCTAAACGAGAGTTGAGGTTTTTTGGTTAGGGTTTGGGGGCGGGGGGTACTTTTTGTTTGTTTGGCTGGCTTTTTGTTTTGTTTCAGCAAAAAAACAAAAACCAAAACCCGAAAAACAAAACAAACAAACACAAGTCTGGGAGAATGAAGAGGAGACAACGATAAGAAAAGGTTTTAAGCTGGGAAATAGATGGGTAGGTGGCCACTGCCTTAAGAAAGCCAAATCTTAAGCCAAGTTGCAAAAACCACCAATCAACCAAATCTTTCCAAAGGTCAGGAATTTGTTCCTCATGTAATTCTAGAAGTCGAGGTGAAGGGTAGGGCTGACTTTATAATAAGGAGAACCGGTTAAAGTTGTTAAAGAAGTGGATGGTTTCCCAGATGGGCTCGCTGGGCCCACCTCTCACTCCTGGAGGCAGGGTGCCCTCTCCTCCCCGACTCCACCCTAGAATGAAGGTTTATACCCCCAAGAAGGTGAAGCAGACGATGCATGGCTTTACCTGATGAGGACTGAGGCCCCAGACTGTTCCCGGTCGGTCTTTACTTCCAGACAGGAATTTGGAAGGGTCTGAGACTCCTGAGGTGGGCAGACCTAAAGACATTTACATTCAGCGTTTCCCCAAAAACAGCGCCAGCACATCCCTCAACAGATAACAAGCTCTGCTCTGGGCTTGGTGTTTCAGCTTTTCAGCCCGCCCCTCTTCAACAGGAGACACCTGAGGAAAGCCTTTAACAGGGCATAAAACAAGGACCTGAACAACAGAGACTACTTCTGGGGAAAAAAAGCTTTAAATCATCATTAATTTTCTCAGAGAGTTGCGAGAATATACTACAGGCATGATATAAGAAGAGGATGTGACAAAGAAAATATACAGAGAAAAAAACACAACAACAAAAGGCTCTTGGAAATCGGAAACATGACAGAAGAAATGAGCTTAATAGAAGAACTGGAAGGCAAAGATGAGGTGTATTAGTCTCTGGGAGCTGCTGTAATAAAGTACCACAAACTGGGTGGCTTAAAGCAACGTTAAACGTATTGTCTCACAGTTCTGGAGGCTGGAAGTCCAAAATGAAGACGCTGGCGAGGGTTGGGTCTTTCTGAGGACTGTCAAGGGAGAGCCTGTTTCTTGCCTTTCTCCTCGCCTCTGCTGGTTTGCTGGCAACCTTTGGCATCTCTTGGCTTGTAGAAGCATCACTCCAATCTCTGCCTTCATTTCCACGTGGCATTCTCCCTATGTGCATGTCTGTCTCTATGTCCAAATTTCCCCTTTTATAAAGACACCAGTCATACTGGATTATGGCCCATACTACTGACCTCATTTTAACCCAATACTCTGCAAAGACCCTATTTCCAGACAAGGCCACATTCAGACACCGGGGTTAGGACATCCACATCTTTTGTGGGGACATAATTCAACCCATAGCATGAGGATGTTTCTTTCTAAGAAAAACAAGAACATAAAAAGATAGAACACAAAAGAGAAATCACAAGAAAATCAGAGGAGGTGATTCTCTGAATATCTGAATAACAGGGGTTCTAACAAGAAAACGGAGAGTAAATGAAGGGAAGTCATAAGCAAAATATTTCAAGGAAATCTCTGAACACTGAATGACTTGAATTTGGGGTTTCAAAGGGTCCACTGGGCATTCGGGAGAGAGGTGAAAAGAGACCCACACCAAAGAGCACAGCCATGAAATGTCAGCACACTGGGGACACAGGAAAGTTCTGTAAGTGTCTAGAGAGAAAAAATCGGCCCTGCGCACAGGTCAGGAACCAGCCGGTTTTGGGCTTCTCATGAGCGTCACCAGCTGTGAGGGAGGAAAATGACTTCCAACCCAGAGATTGTGCCAGGCAGGTGTGAAGGAAGAATAAACATGTCATTCGTCTGGAAAGGACTCAAAGAATATGCCTCCTACACATACACTCTTTCTCAGGAAGCTACTGGAGGATGAGCTCCGCCAAAATGAGGGAGTAAAGCAAGAAAAGGAAGACTGAGGTGATTTACACAATCAGACCCCGAATTCTCAGGCCTTTAGGCTCAGACTGAATCAAGTCACCAGTTTTCCTGTTTCTCCAGCTGGCAGGTGGCAGACTGTGGGACTTCTTGGTCTCCATAACCACGTGAGCCAATTTCTATAAAAAATCTCTCTAGATAGGTAGATATATATAGATATACATATCTGTCATCTATCTATCTATCTACAGTTGACCCTTGAACAACACGGTTTGAACTAGTCGGGTGCACTTATATGCCGATTTTTTTCAATAAATAGATACGACACTACACGATCTGCGATAGGTTGACTCTCCGGTTGGTTGAATCTGCAGATGCAGAACCATAGATACAGAGGACCGACTGTGAGTTATACTTGGATTTTTTACTGCGTGGGGAGGAGGTCTGCATCCCTAACTCTCCCGTGTTGTTCAAGGGTCAACTTGTAACATCTTCTATTGGTTCTTTTACTCTGGAGAACCCTAACTAACACAGAATGGCCTAAATAAAAGAGAAGTTTAGGTCTCACCTGTGAGAGGTCAGGAGCTGGGCAGGGCATCCAGGCTGCTGTCTTTCAGCTCTTGTTATCCTTACTGTGTAGCTTCCATCCTTAAGCTGACCTCATAGGCCGAGATGGCCGAGGTGCAGCCATCACATTCAAGTTCCAAGCTGAAAGCTTGAGGAGTCAGGCAAAGCTCAAGGATGTTTGCCTCCCTCTCATCACCCAAGGACATTAAGGGTCTCTACTGCATAACTGGCAGACGTTATTGTTCTTATATGCACTTACGGCCCTTCTGATCAGACAGGCCTGGGCTCAGGCTGGCTGTGCCCTTTGTGACACTGAGTGAGCGTTGTCAAGATGTAAGGACAGTTCTGTTTGTGTACGGTCCGCAGCAGTGGTTTAGTGGGAGGCCAGATCAGACTGTCATTTCCAGGGTGGGCTGACATCTGACAAATAAAGAGAAAAGAAGCCAAGCCATCCAAACAAAACTCAGGAAATAAAATGTTAAGTCTTTCAACATGCCGGCGGGAGGCTGGCCACCATCCCGCTCTTCCCACAGGGCCTGTGGCTTCTTGGGATGCAAGCTCCCGGCAGGACTGGTGGCCCTGGAGTGGGAGAGCCTGTTCTCCAGGAGAACTGTGGTGAAGGCAGAACCTTCCTTGTGGGGAGGAGTGGGGGAAGGGGGGGGAGGGTATCGGCTAGCTGCTGTCCTGGAACTGTGTCCTTTACCACCAAACAGCAGCAGAGTCAACGCTGGGCTTTGAGAGGGGGGATGGCTTCATAGTGGGAGAGACCAGCTAAGAACAGAGGGAAGTTACAGGCCGGCTTTCACGTGGTTGAGTGCCAGGCTTTTTAGAGGCACTCAGGCGGATGTGTGAGAGAAGGCCCTGGCTCTATCTGCCGACTGCCAGAGACTAGAAAACGCCCGTAGCAGGGCCTTGGAGCCCACGCCTTGTCAAACATATATTTACCGCCTTCTCCCTCCCCTCTTCAGGCTAGGCTCTGCGCGGTTGGGAGCAGAATAGCTGGCTTCCTCAAACTTTTCAACAGAAGCACCCGTCAAGACAGCAGAGTATACGGAGAATGTGAAATTTCTTTGAGGTCCTGCTTTTACTGTGAAAATTCACGCTGAAGTAGTACGTCACCAAACCCCAGGCTTCCGGAATTGGTCTTGTGAATTTCGCTCCTCCTGTGCGCCAAGCGGCCCGCCCCCGCCCCTCACTCCCCTCCAGCAGCACCAGCCTTTCCCAGGCAGCGGTGCCCGGGAGAGGGGGTGTGAGGGGGGGCCCGGCTCAGGCGGAGCGGGGCTCACGCTGGGCCCGCCAGCCCGGCACACCTCCCTCCAGTGGCGGCCGACTCTCTTAAGCGAAATCTTCAGATGTCTGGGTCGCCGGGCGGTGGGGATTTTCGCAGGCACTGAAGTGGATGGTCCCCGTCGAGAGGCTGCCAGCATCTCAACTGCTGTCAGGAAGAAAGGCTTCTGGTGTCCAGGGAGTCAAGAACGACTCACTTAAGCAGGAGTGTGACTAAGATGAGAGAGGATTCAAGAGCACGGCTGACAGCCGGAGCAGACTGTTAAATCCTCCCTGGTTAAGTGACGGTGGACAAACCCACAGGGGGAGAGCCGGCACCCCGCCAAGGCCACAATGCTGGCACGCAGATGTTCCAGGAGGATTTCCCCATCTGCAATTACAGCGCCAGAACCTTCCCTCTTCTGTGGTGGGAGTTCCGGTTTACAGCTCTGAATGCTATCTCTGCAACTAATTGGTACCTGAAGGTGAGACGAGAGATCCCCTTGCAAAGCTACTGTGGTTCCAAATGTGGCCTCCATGGTGGGAAGTGGCAGATAGAGAGAAAGACAGACAGATAGATAAAGGGAATATTTAAAAACAAGATAAGACAATCACAAAACAAAACAAACCCTTCTCATTCATTCCTGGTATTAACATCATGAAGCATTATAATGAACGTTCGGGAAAAGTTTTGCTCTCCATTAGTAGAAACATAACAAAATACAAGCAACGACTGGGCCACTGGCCCATGGCCCCTTGGAGCAGAGAACAAGGCAGGAGAAATTTGCTTCAGAGGTGAGGAAAATGAGCCTGAGGAAGCTGACTTGCCCAAGGTCACCCAGTCAGGCGGAGGTGGGAGTCTCACCCAGTTCTGGCTCCAAAGGTGTATCCTGTTGTTTCCAGGAATCACACCCGTTTGGTGTTCTGCCCTGTCATCTGAGAGTCCCCGAGTTGGCAGAACCGGTGTGACTGCCTGGGCAGGTCCTGGTCCAGCCTCCATGGTGGGCCACTGGTCTGGCACTCAAAGCGACAGTGCTCAACGTCGGCCTCCTCCTCTGGTCCCGTTGTGAACTGTGTTAAGAGTTGGTGTTGGGGCTTTTCTGGCGGCGCAGTGGTTGAGAGTCCGCCTGCCGATGCAGGGGACGCGTGTTCGTGCCCCGGTCCAGGAAGATCTCACGTGCCGCGGAGCGGCTGGGCCCGTGAGCCATGGCCGCTGAGCCTGCGCGTCCGGAGCCTGTGCTCCGCGACGGGAGAGGCCGCAACAGTGAGAGGCCCGCGCACCACACACACACAAAAAAAACGAGTTGGTGTTGGGTATTTTGTTCTCTTCTTTCCGGACTCCTTCAAACCTCTCGGCTGCCTTCTGCTTGGAATCCCTATGGCTCCAGCAAGTGCTCCACAACTGAACGGTTGATTCCAAACTGCCTTGTAGTGTTCCCCGATTGCTGTGGGTAAGGATGCCTGAGAGCTGTGTTGAGGTTTCAGAGGCTGAACTCAGCTGAAAAACAGTACCGTGATCGACCTGTGATGCCTGGCACAAGCGCGAGGTGGGGAGAACAGGGTGGGTGGTCCAGGTCACAAGCACCCGTGCACCACTTTCAGCCCGTGCCCTTGTCTCCACACTCCGCCCTATTCGCTGTTTTTCAGAACCACGGTGGATGCTGGATGCGTAACCGGGCACTGGATGCCTTACAGCTTGGCTTCCGCCCCAGCCTTGCGGTTTATGCCTGGAGAGAAGGCAGGCTGACCAGGCAGAACACAACAGCTGGATGCCTACTTTCACTCTAGGGTCTACCCAGACCTGAGCCCCCTCCCTTCAATCTCTCTAGACATGGCCTACGATCTTTTCTAGAGAAATCAGAGCCTTCCCTGCAGTATTCAGTAGTTCGTTTCCACTGTGCTTACAGAGCCCAGGCTGCCGGGATGAAGACTGTCCTTTCCTGACAAACGTCATTAAGGGCAGCCAGATTAGAACCTGGCTTCTCTTGATGATTAACAAACAAGACCTTGATCAAGAGTGTTTAAGCCTAACACGACAATGGCTCTGAAGCTTTTCTTGCTATGATGTTAAAATTTCAGAGGAGCTCTTCAGAACTGCTGGGAGGTCAAGGATGAAACAGATGCAGGGCCTCCCTGACAGCCCTCTTCTCCTCGCTGCCCTTGTTTCCATGTTACAGGACAAGGAAAGCAGAGCACGGCCTGGTCACTTCCCAGCTGAAGACATCACCCTACCCTTGACCAAGATTAATTCAGCAAGAGCTTCTTACCTCGATGGTGTCACACCCCAGCCACGGTATTCCTCAGTAGGGGTCTGGACATGTGGTATCAAGGCTGGGGTTTAGCTAAAGACATGAGGGAAGAAGCCTTCCCCTCTCTTCTCCTCTTCACAACCGGAAGGAATCCACTCTTCCTAAAAGACATCCTTGCACTTTCACTGTAGGGACCAACATCTTGCTGTACACCTCCATCTGGCGTGGCAAGCAGCCTCCGTTCTCCTCAAAAGGTGGTGCCAGTGCCACTGGCAGCAGGGACCCTCAAAAAGGACTCCTCAGGTATCAAGGAAAGCTGACCGGTCGGGGTACAGCCCATCACGTATCTGAGAGCCCTGGGAAACATCAGAGACACACCACTTGCTCCCTGCTCTTCGATCCTTCCAGATCCTTTCCAAGACTCCCGAGGAGCCAGGAGCAAAGACAAAAAAGAATGAAGTTTGCTAAGTTTTCTTTTACCAGGACAAACCCATTTTCCAATTACAGTCCTGCACCATTTATACTCTCCTCCTCTCCGTGCTAGTTCAAGTGCAGACTCAGGCCAAAGAACAGTAATCACAGATGACGCTTACGAGCGCTGTTAAGTGACTTCCACATTCTTTGGAAGTGACTGTCTCAGCAGCAGTCTCCCTAGCCCCGGGCAATAAGCCGGCTTTGTTTGTGGGGCTTTTAGGTTTGACACTGCATTTCCTTTACATCAGAGTCACAATTCACCTAACTGCAGTTGGCCAGAAATGGGTTGTCTTCTGAGGGTTTTCAGTCATGCACTGAATTAATCATCGTTACCCATCATCTCCACTTCCTTCCTTAAATCACTGCAACCTACCTCAAAGGATGCATTTACAGACACTAGCTCGCTTTCTTCCAAAGTCTGGCCATTCTTTGGTTCCATTGTATTTTCTGCTGCAGCTCTGAGCCGTGCACTGAGACACCCAAATCAACCTCAGCATATGGTAAACTCAAGTTCTTGGCCTCCTGTTCTACGGGGGAATATGACACAAGTGAAGAATCTGAGTGCAAAAGTTAACTGTTTTCCTACGGGCTAAAGTCTACACAGACAAAAATAAAGATTTCAATGTAAATTTTACTATTTTATTTGTGAAAAAACTACAAGCAGAATTCATAAATAGACATTTCTATTTAAAGCAGGAAAACGATAAAGTGGCTTCTAATAACATAGTCGTGCACATGCCAGTAACAGGAATATATTAACATCTTTTATTTGCTAGACAAAGAGCAGTGTCCAATATAAATTTCCCCCAAACATTTAAGACCTGTGAATTTCTGACCAGTTCACAAAACCACCGACACTTTAGCATGAAGAAAAAAAACAAACCTAACAGACTGTCAGCTCTAAAGACGTTACAGAGCAGGAACTTCCAAAAGCGTTATACAAGCTGTCTTTCTGAGCAAATGAAAAATATAGCTCGTATAATACATTAACAAAAATTCACAAGGTAAGATTATGTTTTGACATACTTAACAAGCATTCTCTATTTGTCTCCAACAAACAAAGCTAAGGAAATAATGTAACCATCTTTACACAGTAAATTAAGGTTACAAGTCATACACAAGAACAGAACTGCTTGCGCATTAAAAACTGTTCAGCTCCATTGTCATACTCTAAATGTTGGCTCTTAAACCATTTTCGGTTACATACAAGCAAAGGTTATTATATATTCAGCAATTAATAAATTTTCAATAATTTAAGATACGGTAGCTTAAAAAAGTAGACTGAGAATGGTCTTGATAAGGCAGGTGAAACATCTTAGTGGAACTAAACTCACAGAAGCTTCTGCCAATGTTTTGAATATCCAGATTGAAACTGAAAGATTTTGATTAAAATTTTTTGTGGGTGTCAAGATGTCTTTACCTTAATATTACTATTATTATTTTTTGAACTGCATGACTCAAGCAGAGCAGGTCAGATAAGCTCTGTGCGCGCACGCACGAGTGTGAAGGATTGTGTGGTATTAAAACAAATGGAAACTTGCAAGCGTAACACTGTGCTTTTGTTTGTTTTTATAACCTGCTTACTGTGCCGCTGAATACCAAGTATTTCTGGTCCTCTTTTAATGTGTATCTTTATCACCTACACTAGTGTTTTTACGCACTGCCTACTAATTGTAGGGCAAACTGCAAATGCAGAAAGTTACAGGAATTCCATTTCCAGAATACATGCCTGAGGGACATCATCAATTTCAGAAATTAAAAGCCTAAAGTACCTACCACCTCACTACCGTAACAGAATTACACAACAGCAGCTAAAGGATGGGCCCAAGAACATCTGATTGCTGAGAGCAGTCCCACCGTGCGCTGCAGTTTCTACCAAAATGGCCATTTCATCCTCTCACCTGTTCTAAAGCAATCCTCCCCCTTCCTTCACCCCTCCCCATTCTTTAATTTATTCTTTATCACGGAGGCAAAACTGAAAAACCAAGACATTGGCAATGACTCAATTAGCAGCCTCTGAGTAGCTGGTGAACCAGCTTTTCCCACTAATCTCGGGGTCCAATCACTTTACATGAAACTAATTTTGAAAAAGTACACAGTGTTTCTGAACAAAGTGCAAACCAACACTTAACTGGTTTCAAAAGCAGTGCAACCCACATGAGTTTGGTGACTTTTAAATTTTTTTAAAAAGTTAATTAAAAAACTTAGCAATTCCTTACACCTCTGGAAAATAAATATGGCTGACTAATTCACCCTCCCTGAGACCCTTAATAAAAGGAATATTAAAACTTTAGAAGGAATGTCTTTGCAATACCCCACTAATATTAAAATGTGGATTTAAAATTCATAGTCAAATCACTATGTATTCTATATCCTGATGCTTACAGAAAGCATCTGATTTCCTTTGGTTCATTAATAAATACTTTAAAAATGTATTTAAAAAGGTAAGTATAGCTTGCATCCCAGATAAAAGCAGTATTTTAAAAAGAGGGGGCACATTGTCCATGCATTTGAGTATAGGACCATAGCAACAAATGGCACTGCTTTATCATCTATACCTTTGAGAACAGAATTTAAACGATGGTACGTTAGTGACTAAGGAATAGTTTTAATGTAAATGTGAAAGGAGCCTTCCTGTTGGCTACTCAAATCAAGCTGTTAATTTTTCTGTTTACTTGTTGCCTCCACAGACAGAAGTCACTTCTATTCTTAAGCAAACCAGGTTTTTCACACCAAAATGTGGTGTTTCATTGCTAATCTGCTGCCCTCCCAGGAGTACCGGCAAATAAAGGAAGGTGACATCAAGTTCCCATGCTTGAAATGACTCTCAGGTCTATGAACTCTGCAGATATGAATGTAAGAGTCAAAGAGAAGACAGACCCTAAATCTAAACAAAGCAAAACAGAACATTTTTAAAATGAGGAAGGGTGGATTCATATTAGCGGTCTTTTTTTTTTCCCCCCTTTTTTTGTTTGTTTTTGCAAGACAGTTTTTAAAAAGAGAGAGTGAAAAGAATCTTTTTTAAAAGAGAGTTTTACTCAAGCCATCTTTATGTTGAGGAAGAAAAAGATCACAGGCTCGCAGGAAGTAGGAGCTTTCCCTGCAGCTCTGGCTGCCAGCACTTCAACCATTTATTCACCACTGAGTTCCTTCCCACAGCAGGGAATTGAGACATGTCTCCCAACACTGAAAAGCTCCATGTGGGGACTGGATGTACTGGTTGATAACCTTTGTTCAGTAAAACAACAAGACTACATTTTAAGAAAGAAAAAGAATTCTCACAACTGAAGGGGTAGGGTAAGGGAAACGAGGGGAAGTGAGGCAAACAAAGTTCCATTAAACAAAACACCACATGCAAAGTGGAGACAAGGATTTGCTTCTTGTATGGACGAAAAATACAGGTTACACAGTTTGAATCCTAAAACTAAGAGACAATTTATCAATTTACCTCAGACATGAGTAGAGGTCTGGAAAATGGATGGAATTCGAGTTACAGAATACCATATTTTCATGAATGCTTATGTAAGAACAGCAATGTTAACATGTAACCGTAATTTACACGAATACTTGGCATTCTGGAGCTAGTTTTGTTACTTTTGACTGATCAAAGCCCTCCCAACTAAACCACTTGTGATTTGTCAGTTATTCCATCGCAAATGCAGGCTATCTGGAGCAGTCTTTAATTTGAGATCACATTGTTTAAAAAATATATATTTTTCTATCGTCCAGTACTCTTTCGACAGATGAGAAAGTCAAGTTCCCACGTGGGTTGGAACATACTTCACGTAAGACTGATTTTAACTTAATTTCAGCACTTTCATAGAAGGGACCGTCCCAGATCTGTAACTGTTCAATGTTGTATTCACTTCACAGTGTATCAAGCACCAGCGTTGCCATGGATTGGTTTCAAATAACCCTTTATATATAATTTTATATTTATATATATATAGTTATATCAAAACTGATAGTACATAGTATAACTGGAAGAAAGAACTAAACTTAAAAGGATATGCTGAAAGGATGGAGTCTGTGAACACAATAAATAAAAGCTCCCTCCCCCTCCCACCCCACTCCCCCCCAACAAAACAAAAACAAAAACCAGTTGTAATGTACATGGAAAATTGTGCACAGCAGATTTTTTTTTTTTTATATAAAAAGTAGATTCAGGAGCACATCCAATTATAAATGATTGTTAGGAAAATCATATAAAACAATGGAATACATAAAAGTGTCAAGAGTAATCGTCAGGGTGCGAAATTCCTTGGGGGCCAGATGCCCATGGCAAGCAGAAATTATCCTGGCAGCATCACTAAGAGGTCGATGTCCACAGAAGATTCTCCAGGGGTGCAAGCGGCATGGGCAGGTGGAGGATGTGAATTTCATACCCTGATTCATAGTTTTCACAACTCCATGTGCAATTTCAGAAAGATTCATCATTTACTGCTGACATGTCGCCCTTTGGCGTGGAGGAACGGGAGGAACCCTTGTCTGTGCTCTCCGACCCCGAGCTGCTCTGGTTCTGCTGTTCTGACCCTGCACTGGAGGTCACTGTGGATGAGGAGGTCGAGGAGGAGCGAGTCTTTTCCTTAAAGTCTGTGATAATGACGGTGACGTTGCCCACAGTTACTGCCAACTGCTGTGCGGTGCTCCTGTCCACGTTTTTCAGCCGGGGCCTGAAAGCAACACCACAGGGGAAGAGCCCGTGAAATCGGCTACGGATGCAAAGGACTTCTGGCCCAACATCACCCCGCCACACACACAGACTGCAAGTCTCCGTGGCAATGAATCTAAAACGCCAGCACGGATACCAGCGCTTACTACCAAACCTGCCGACTAAGCATAGCAAGAAACGAAACCGCCAATCAGTTAGCAAAGCTTCGGACCACTGCAAAATTATGATCAATTTATCCTTCTCCTGTTTTGGACTCAGTGATATAAAAGCAGCTCATATCTATGTGCATGTACTTTGAAAGTGAACAGTCCCACCGCCCCAGCTCTTCACCCCACCCCTTCTTAGCCTACAAACCCACAGGCACAAAACCACCCCTGACTCTTGATTATGAGCAGGTGAATCAGGGCAGCGACGTGGTATTTCACTCTAGTTTCAAATACCTTGAGGTGTGATTCGTTTCACTGGTCTTTGTTGTAGCATTTGCAGACTGTATACTGTTTGCTTCGCTAGGAGGATCTTTCAGAATATCGGACTTTGGTCTAAATGGGGAGACAGAAAAAGAGGCATTTGAAAGACATCTTTGATTCACCTGCAAAATAACATAGTACTGTACTGAGTTACCGAAGAACTTACTTTGTTTTTTTGTTGGTATTTTTCTTGGTAACACTAGGACTAATTTCTTTATCTTTCTCGGGTTTCTCTTTGTCTTGCTTTTCAACCTTCTCCTTCTTCTCCTTTTTAGGGGGTGGTGGAGTGGCATACTGTTGGGCCACTTGCTGGGCCACCAGCTGAGAATTGATCCGAGGTTTTCTAAAACATTCAAGAAAAGATGTCTCATTATTTGCTTTTTAACTGTTTCTTTTATTTTAAAATTTTGGTCTCATAATTTTTAGGTATTTTATTACTGGTATCCGGCAACTCAAAGTAAATTACATGGTGTTTATTATTTCCAGATAGTATGGTTAAGTCCATAAAACTTTTCCTCTTTCAAACCCACTCTCCGTACACCCACCTTCAATGACATGAACACACGCGCTCACACGAACATACATGTCCCTGTGCAGTCAAGGCTTTCAGCCACAGTTAAAACATGACGCTGCTCCTGAGAGTGCTGAGAACACTGCTTCTTTTGAGCTGTCAAGACTATACTGACTGACAGCTTTCAAATACTTCTGCCGCAGAGGGTTAATCTCATTTTATTAAATGGACACTGGTAATCCCTTGAAAAGAGAATGAAATCAGAAGTGTGACATTCACTCCTCAATCTAATTATTCCGACTTGGTCTGCTCCCCTGCTGCTCTGTGACTGGCACAGACAACACGTATCGAGCAATAAAAGGTAACTGTGGTTCATTCCAAGGGGGTGAAGACAAAGTCACTATAAAAACATCTTAGACAAGTGATACATTCATTGTGCCATAAACCATTATGTCTGCACCAGTCTCCAACTGACACTGGCTCTTAGCACTATTGTTTACAAATTCTAAACGGTGCCAAACGCTTCTCACAGTGCATGACCATTCGGACCCAAATGGCAAAGGGAGAAAGGAAAACCTAGGCGCTATTTCTATACAATATTAATTTTCAAAGACGTTAGCATCTAGATCGACACTTACAATATAATAAATTCTCCAAGTACAAGGTAGAAAACACATATCTAAGTGGGTTATTAATGAGGTGAAGCAACGACCTGCCATGATGTAATGATCCCCTTCAGACCCCACGTCCCCCTCTGTTCCCAACGATGAAGGCACTGGCCAGAGAAAAATAACTGAACAGACAAGGTCTGCCTCATCAATGAGAGAGCCAGTGGTGGAAGAATGGAAATAGAAAAAAATTAAAAAAAAAAAAAAAAGCCTACGAAAAACAAAACAGAAGTTTCTTTCTTAAATAATTCCGCCATTTTTTTTTTTCAAGAAAACAAAAAGAGTTGCTAGGTACAGGACACGCTGGCTCCTAAATTAAGCACAGTTACTGAAGCACCTCTTGGGAGGAGGTGTGATGTGGCGAAGAAGAAATACAGGACAAGGAAGGGACAGACACCTACTCCTTGACTTCATCAAGGCCAGCCTGCTAGGGGAAGACACTGGGTTTGTTCTGAGTGTCTCAGTGCTGGCTCCACAATAGTGTGGCTTTGCAGGAAACACACCAACAAAGGAGCAATCCCAGAACAAGTTTCCTATTGGTCTCCAGCAAACACAGGCCTTGGTTACGGCGGCATACGACGAAGCCCACAACGGGTACGGTCACCTCAGGCTGGACCACAAGCAGCCTCACATGCCGCTGAGCAAGGGATTCAAAGATGTGAAGTGCCCCGAGATAAAGGGAGGAAGGTACTTAATACTCTAAACCCCCGCCCCTCAAGTGAAAGGTGAAAGGTAACATTCTTTTTTCACAGGTTCTAACAAAGGCAACAGCAGCCATTCTAACACATTCTTCTCTTTCAAAGAGGAAGTGTATCTGTTAATACTTACAGAGAAGATAATCACCACTACAAACTATTTCACAAGTATTCACAGGGAACACAAACAGACCAGCTGTCTACAGGGATTACCAAGCAGTTTAAATCAGAGTTTAAACAAACTGTCATATACTAACCAATACTCAGGTGTCAAAATGAAATAACTCAGCCAAGTGAAAACTAACTAACTAACTAAATAAAACTTTATGAAAAACTACACCTTGAGGGAGACTTTCAATTAAGCCAGTATGTGTACTTCACTGCATGTAAGTCTGACAAGAGAAGACAACTGGACCCCAGTCCAAGACCACCTGCAACAGCGAGAAGAACCAACGGCACGTGGCACACCAGATGCTTGCCCCAGAGAAACCACCCCCGGCCCCATCACCAGGCCCACCCAGTCTGAGTTAGGGGGGCCTGCCTCACTCCAGCATGTCCTACAGAGTTCTATGATGTCAGTTAGCATGCCGCACTGTAACTGTCAATCAAATGTACACTCCTGAATGGCATGACCGTGTCTTAATCAGCCTTCTCTATGGCATTCAGCACAGTACCAGGTACCCAATAAAATTACCTACTGGATGAATAAAGGATAAACGAAAATTTCAGAGAAAGACAAAGTAGGATAAGGACTGAGGAAAGGGCCCAAGCTTTGGTGATCAAGAAGTCAACTGCCAACTTTCAGGAGAGCAAGCCACACACTATCAGGGCTGCAAAGAGGAAGGAACTACAGGATGTCAGAGGAACAATCTAGAGGCAGCCAACAGGAACCCTTTTGAGAACCGTGGTGCTGAGGTAAAGGACAGCCCTGCCACTGCAGAAAGGGGTCAGCAGGGTTTGAGGATATTTCCTTGGGAACAGGAGGCTTAAATCATGTTGTACACTGAAGAGGGAGAAAGACTGAAGGCAGGCAGAAGAGAGGGGTTAGCCATGGGGCAAAGGAGAGAAAGCATACAATCAAGAAAAGCGCTGGGGGCTTCCCTGGTGGCGCAGTGGTTGAGAGTCCGCCTGCCGATGCAGGGGACGCAGGTTCGTGCCCCGGTCCGGGAAGATCTCACACGCCGCGGAGCGGCTGGGCCCGTGAGCCATGGCCGCTGAGCCTGCACGTCCAGAGCCTGTGCTCCGCAACGGGAGAGGCCACAACGGTGAGAGGCCCGCGTACCGCAAAAAAAAAAAAAAAAA
>NW_021703780.1:84464099-84610906 GCF_005190385.1 Monodon monoceros
GGGAGGGATGCTAGGTACTGGGGGATTATTGGCAGAATATGGGAATGAGAGATCAGAGGAGAGATCCTGAAACAATGGACATCAGAAGTGGTGCCTGGGTTGGTGAGCAGCTGGCACTACCAGCAGAACAGAGAGCTAGGGAAGAGCAAACAGGAAAGGAAGTCACCCTCGTCTCACAAACAGCCCCTAATGGCAGGCACCTGATGCACCTGCAAGCGGCTCTCAACCACCCAGACGCCGTGCTGATCCAAGATGGATTATCCCCTCACAGGCGGCTTGCCGAGGCCATGGGCAAAGCGTGGGCAACAGGCCAGGTGCCTGTCTCGTATTCCTCCCGCGGACGACCACTCTCTAACATTTCAGCAGGGCAAGCAAACCCTCAGAATTTTTCAGTGCATGCACCACAATCCAGCATCTGTAGGACAGTATGTATACACACACACACACACACACACACACACACACACACACACGGTGACATAAACTGCAACTCCTCAAATGCAGCACGTGTGCACAACCGCATGGATGTCCTCACTTGTTCCTAAGAAAATGATGTCTGACTAGAATAGTGAAAGAAGTGTGCCTCCTCTCTAATGGGCAACCAAACTGAAACTTCACAAATGAAAAGGACCCAAGGCTCACTGGGATCAGATTATTACCAAGAAATATGGGATGTCTGCTAAAAGCACCTGTTTTGTTTCACAAGTACGTCTGTGTTCTCAATGTCCTCAAATAACAAACTGGTAATTCTTCCACCATCACTTGCTCCTTCCCCACAAAAAACCCTCACCAACAGGTGGGAATCTATTATTTTAATTATTAGAGTGGTTTTTTCAAACTAGTTCCCCCAACAAACCCCACAGTCCTTCTCGGATCAGGGAACGGGGTGAGGTGGGGAAATGCACCGAATTCATTTTGAAATGGTGCACTGCTGCTGAACACAATGCATACCTTTGAAGAAGGTGAAGAAGTGAGAAGGGTCATCGGTGGGAGACCCTCCAAAGGTGCCACCCTGCCAGAACTGCTGTGGCAGCTCCTGCCATCCGTCCCCTACTTACTCCCAGGCCGGAGCATTCTGACGGCATGAGGATGGGAATGTGCCACCTCCACGGAGAGCCACGCACACCGCACCCCAGCCGGCCGCGCTCTCCAGGTTAGATGCTGTGAACTGCCGTCGAGCAGCAGGCCAGGACCACCTCACAGCCAAAACAGGACAGGCACACTACGGAGCCAGAGTCAGCACAGCATCCTCCAGAGCACAACTGATTGTCTCTGTTCTACCAATTAAGGAGACTGAAAGCAGAAAGATCAAGAACCTTGTCTAAGGTTCACAGTAAGTGGCTAAACTGGGACTTTTTAACCCAGATCCACCTGAACTTTTCAAAGCCTCCTCTTATTTATTTATTTATCTATGTATGGCTGCGTTGGGTCTTCGTTGCTGCACGCAGGCTTTCTCTAGTTGCAGCGAGCAAGGGCTACTCTGTTGCAGTGTGCGGGCTTCTCATTGCAGAGCACGGGCTCTAGGCGCGCGGGCTTCAGTAGTTGTGGCACACGGGCTCAGTAATTGTGGCTCACGGGCTCTAGAGCGCAGGCTCAGTAGTTGTGGTGCACGGGCTTAGTTGCTCGGTGGCGTGTGGGACCTTCCTGGACCAGGGATCGAACCCGTGACCCCTGCACTGGCAGGTGGATTCTTAACCACTGCGCCACCAGGGAAGTTCCCAAAGACTCCTCTTATGAAAGTAACTTCAAATGAGTCTCCCCACCGTTTGTGTGTGTCGGGGGGGGCGGGGAGGGGGCACAGGGTACTAGGGATGGAAGACCCAGGTCAACTCAGGCTACGGTTTCAACAGATACCTGCCCAAGAATTCCAGCACTCTCGTTAGCCCCACCATCTTCACTGGGGTAAGAAGAGGACTACTTGGTTGTCCTTAACGGGAGAGAAAAGAGCACGGGGAGAGGAGATGGCAAAGTATGTTTTCCAATGTCTTTTAACATTTCCTGTAAGGAAAGAACCCTTATCATGATATTTAACACTGCTAATCAGTGAGAAATAGTTACTTCCCACAGATTTACACTGCTCAGTGCAGTCTTTTAAGTGTCATACAACACACTGTATACAGCTCGCTTAATGGGCAGAATTTCCAGCATATTGCAGGACGTCAATTCTTCAATATGGAGCTGAGAGTCTGGGGTTCTCCAAAATTACCTAAGTTTCCCAACTAACAAATCTTAAACTAGCAATTAACAGCTTTCCCAATACAGGGGAAAACATCAGATCAAAGAACATGGCTTATTGCTTTTGGTGACTACGCCTCAAAGCCCATTAACCACCACCAACAAAAACAGACAAACAAAAAGCCCTATTTGACCAGAAATACTATACAGTATATAACATGGGGCCTGGTTTCCTTTGTAAGTACGTTTGCCAACAAAAGTTTTTTCCTATCTTCTTCAAAACTGTATTTTTTTAATAAAAAATTTTTAGGCTTCTGAAAATTGTTTCATACCTTTATTGTTGCTTTTCCAATAGAGTTTACAAAGGAAAATCTGCTGTGACATTTCAGTAATAGACATCATCAGGAAATCTTGTCTATTTATTTGCATTTGAACAGCTAATACTTCAGAGAAGAACTGATTCCACAAAGTGAAGCAAATCTTTATCAAGGGACATCCTTAATTTGTGAAGAAGAAAAATTTCACACAAACACAAATGAGAGCAAAAAACAAGCTATCTTCCTGGATTGCTCTGGGGGAACATGGGCAAACCATATGTTTCCCCCATACAACACTTTCCTTCTCCACTGTGTGCTCAGGGGAACCTGAGATCTGTGATCATTTCTCACGTGCTTTTCTGTATCTCAGCTCCCACAAAGAGAAACAGGACAAAGCCATCTTCTCGTAATTCAGGCAACAAAGAGCAATAACAAATCTTTTTTTTCCTTGATTATGTCCAGCTCTTCCTAAACTAACATTTGTGTGTTTTGTCCACTTATGGAATTCCATTTTCAGTTAAAATACCCTAAAGGCTCTGAAATCAGACAATCAACTTATTAAAAAAAAAAAAAAAAAAAAGTACCCTGCAACTTACAAAACATCTTTGCCAAGTTAACTGACACTGCCCTTGAGTTCTGCCATCGCCCTTACCTCCCCCACCAAGCCCTTCCTTGCCTTGGCAATCTGTTGGTTGAAAAATTAGCAATTTCCAGGACTGAACTACTCTGAAAATGCCTGTCCATTTAGCTCACTCTACCAGGAGCCCACGAGTCTTTGAGATCACATCATGGCTCTGTAATTAAAAGGAGACTTCACCACATGACCCATTTCCCCATCCCTCCACTCAAAAGGTTATTCTACACGTGCGCATTGGACTACCTAGGATGCATCTTACCTCCCCACCAATGACTGAACTTCTGTGTTACTGAGCCCCCAATACATGCGCGCACGCACGCACACAAACACACACCAGCTGGGAACACAGCAGAGTACTCTGCACAGCCGTTACCGACTAAAATATTTTGAAAATGAAATGGGAATAGAAAATACAACCTCAGGGAAGCGGGTGGGCCAAATGTGTAAAATGCGTTATAAACTGCACAACTTTTTTTCTTTGCAGAAGTACCTGTTAAAGCCATAATTAGGGTAAATAAATCTGATCTCTGTCTGCATACAATATGTATTCCAAGTTAAAAGAAGCTGCGAATCCATTTTCACGCCAGCTATTGCCTGTATTTAGCTCCAAGGCCATGTAAGCGTTAAGATTCAGGGTCTGTCCCAGCAACACTGCCAACCACACACTACTGGCTCCTGGCTTCGGTGAGTGCAACAGAAAAGAGGCCCTACAAGAGCAACTCGCTTTCTGTTCATTTTACCCACCCGCTGCTGACCCATTGTAAGTTACATACCAAAGATAAAGCAGAGGAGAAATGCTGTGAACACAGAAGTCAGGATTCTGGCTCCAACATCAATGATCATGAGATCTCAAAGGGTGACACAAGACTTCTTTTAAACTCTAGACATGCACAGGTAGAACAGATTTGAAGTAATTAGGCTACTTTAGGGCTCTTTCCCCTCCACCTATACTCATATTTTAGCAACTACTGCCTCACTTTATCCTCAACAATTCTAAAAGGTATGTTACACAACCACTAGTATTCTCAGTTTAAAAAGAGAGAGAGGATTTATAACTACACCAGAGACAATTAGTCTGGTAGTCTTTCAGGTGTACCATGCTAGGCTGAGAGTTTTGTAACAAAGGGTTTTAATCTCATGAAAATTTCTGTACCTTTTCATATTTGATTCACTGTTATAGTACAGTTATTACTAAGAGTCACCCAGGTGAGTCAATCCAGCCCAATGAAGAATAACAGATGGGGAAATATGGCAGATAATCTAGTTTTGTAAATAAGTTCCCAGGGAGTTTCTAGGTAAGCACTTACTTTGCCACTATTTTAAAGGGCTGATTATCTTAAGAGACCAATGGACAAATATTCATCTGTTCAGTTATGGGATGAAACCACAAAAAGAGCTCCAGTCAGATTCTTCCCTGACACAGGAAACATAAGACCTTGTACTAGTTGTCAGTCCCAGTGACTAGGATGCTCTTTCAGCTTGCTGATTTAGGCTCACTTCAACATTACTCAGACCTAGCTGGCTTTGCTTTGGAAAGATGAATACTCATGGCCTTCCTTCCCCAGAGCTGCTGTTGCCACAGAGTCAGGCCACGCTACACCAGGGTAGTAGGAAACTTCTATGACCCTGTGACCTTCACTGCTACAATCATACACTGCGTGGCATTATTAAATTCTCTCTGCTCCCCAAACAGTATCTCTTCTTGCTGTTCTTTTCTCTCCTAAATAGTTCTTTGGCCTCTCTTGTAAACACCTGTTTTCATGAAATTTCTCAAATCTTCTAGAATGAGCCACTGGGTGGCCTGAAGGGGTCTGAGTTCATCTTCTAGGTTACTCTTTGCTGCCAATATACATCCTTGACTCAGGAGAACCACTCTGCCTTGTACCAGAAAACTAAAATTTCCCCCTTAATTTGGACTCCAACTATCAAATTAAAAAAAAGAAAAGAAAAAACCGTCAAGCCATCCCCTTTATTCCACTTATCTCTCCATCCTCACACCTTCACAGGTAAATAGGGCGAGTACAGACTTTGGAGTTAGGACAGCCTTTGGACTTTATCCAGACTCTGCTATTGAGCTTGGGTAAATTACTCAAAATGGAAATGGGACCACACCTAATATAACAGGGCTGGAATCAAGATTAAAGGAGGTAAAGTTCTCTTAGCTCATCATAGTACATGTACACAGAACATGCAGATATTCCACAAAATAATTCCCCTTAAAAGTAATATCTATGTTTCAAAGCACTAACTTTTCCAGCTGTAGATGCATCTACTATCCTTCCACAGACACAGGGAGGGCAATGGAAATATTTACAAATAAAAGAAGCTGCTAAGCTCGGCCCTATGGAAATGGCTCTAGAGACAGAAATCGCTCACGTAGCTTAGTGTCCTAAGTTAATCATGCTGGCTGGTAGAGACAGCACTAAGGATCCTCACTGACTTAGCTGTCAGTTTTTCTGCATTACTTCAGACAGAATTTTGGTTTTGCAGATATTCCTTTTAAAGGAGAATGCCTTTAGGGGAGGCTACCGGACTTCAATTTTACAATACTATACGTGGTATTGCACAAACTCACCAGATACAACTTGGTTAGAAAACAACTGGCTCCAAGAGAACTAACACAAGCATCCTTAACAGCACAATCTGAAATGTTCTACTACAGATTCAAAATTATCATTGTATTCAAATGTCTCTTATGCTCTGAAAACACACTTACTTAAAAAGTACTTGAGCACCAGTAACTGTCGGCACTGTAACTTTTCTGCAACTCTGGAACATATGTTCAGAAAGTAAAAGGAGCTACAAGTGGTTGAGGCTCTTGAAAACAAAACCCTTATTTTATAAACGAAGCTGGCGGCAATGGAGAGAGAGCCTAGTCCAGGTTGGTTCTCAAAGTGTGGTCCAGAGACTCCTGGGGGTATTCAAGAACCTTTGAGGAGGGTCTACAAGGCGAAAACTATTTCTATAATAATTACCTCCACAGTAATACTTGCCTTTTCATTTTCCAAAGACTAAATGACATGTGACATCACTGCTCTGAGAGCTAATGAAATGTATGTTTGTATATTCCTGTGTTCTAAACATTGCTCAGTTTTAAGTTCTGATGTGGAAAGTATCTACAGGTATAGCCAACATGAGCAAAAGCTACTTGGGGTCCATAATAATTTTAAACAGTGCAAGAGATCCTCTGACCAAAAAGCTTGAGAGCTGCTACCCTAGGACCATGACAAATATTTTACTGTGCAAGTCTGCTGCTTCATCACAGGTAAAGAAAGAAGAGGTTTTCTTCAGAAGACAACTTCTAAAACAACTCAAGCTTAAATTCTTGCTCAGCAAAACTGCAAAAAAAACCAAACAAAAAACAACAAAAAAACCCCACCACCATGAAAAGCAGCATCACCTCCAAACGCAGCTTAAGAAAATATTTCAAAGAAAAAGAAAAAATTTTCAACTTCCTAAACACAAGCACAACTTTCAAGAACAAGGCTTAAAAGTATTTCAACCACAGACTATAAATCTGGCTTCCTTCCATTTCCTCTCCCCTGTGGTGCCTAAAATAACAGAATTTCATTGTGGTCATTCAAATATTTAAAGTAAATGTCCCATAATAAATATGCCCTTTAGATCTCTCACAGCATTTCTCCCAAAGTAAATCCACTGACAAAGAATGGACTAGTTGACATCATGTGAAGAAAAATGTTTCCTAAATTGTTTTCAAAATGGACCTTCTTTGAAGATGGCTAACTGCATTTCTTTCCGATACCTGCCATTCCAAATTTTCAATACAAATTTTATTCTACAGTAAAAGACTTTGGTGTTAAGACTGGAAAGGTGTTTTGCTGGCTGAGGATTTCTTCTGAGCTGTGTTAGGATCGCTGCCACGCTTGAGGCAGTGTGAGAATTACAGTAGCTGCTGTATTGTGACTACAGAAGTGGTGGAGACACACCTCCCCTCGCCCGCCTCTTTGAGGAGAAGTCCATGTAGGTTACCAAATCCCAACTCTCTGGGCCAGCATCCCTACTTCCGGAAGCCCATCTGAGTAAAGGAGCAAAGAGAGATGTAACATTCCTCATGCTGTCTCTTGTCCTGGTTTCACCTCCGGCATTTGGGCTTATGTTTCCAAATTCATCAAACAGGCTTTTCCTGGTGTCTACTCTATGCCAAGGCAGGCGCTCTGCACTCTTGAGTACGGGTGTATGCTTCTTTTCCAAGAAGCTGATAAAATATGACGCTTCAGATTTCAACGGCCAAAATCTCTGTTGAGGGTCCTTTGTGTTTTCTGGGCTGCTCCCTGTCACACAAGTTGGATCACAGGACTTAACAGGCTGAGGTGCCTCAGCTCTCTCCTCTGCTTTCTGTATTTATTTTAGAATCTAACTCCATGACCTTGGATGAATTACATACTCTCTCCAGACTGCAGTTTCCTCATTGATAAAAGAGATCAGAATAGAGTAAGTAAACAATCTCTATGGCTCCTTCAGCTCAGATACTTGTATTCAATATTTAATAAAAACAATAGAGTTATTTGTTCTTAACATACAGGCAAGTTTGCGTTAAGTACATTCTACAAACTACACTGCTGGTTTAGTGACTTTGATATGACCTCTCCCAATCTCCCCAGAAGATACACAAAATTACCTTATAAATCATGCAAATGATTTTAAGAAGGATCACAAGACACTACAAATCTCTTCGCAAACCATATCACTTCAGATGCAAATAAACTTGATGATGTATCAAGTCTTTCTCCAAGAAACTATACTAAAGCAACCCAATCTGCTCTGAAAATTACTTTATAGCTGTCAGAGATCCCATTTAAAATGCACGTAACCATTTTGAAATTACAGTTCATGTCACAAAACTGGGCACCTACAAAGCACACAGAAGAACTTGTAATTCTTCAGAGGGCACCCCCCCCCCCCCGCAAAAAAAAAACACTATTTAGATAATTTAAAGAAATCTAAGATCTAACAAACCAGTTGCCCTCTTCAGGTCTTGGTTTTCTCACCTGTAAAATTAGAGGGTTGGACTAAATTAAGGTAATCTTAAGGATTCCCTCAAACCTAATCCTTAAAACGAAAACAAAAACATGTACTAGAAAATAAGAGTTATAACAAACAGGCTAGTTCACGGTCAAATTATAATGGGTTTCCTAAATCGCTGGTAGTCAAAACTTTCTAAAAGCCTATCATCACTTTGGAAGGATGTCTACTGCATGGTCTCTCAACCACAGTGCTGGTGGCATGTTAGAACTCGTAATTCTTTGCTGTGGGGCTGTGCTTAATGCAGTGTGGGATGTTTAGCAGCATCCCTGGCCTCTACCCACCAGATGCCACTGGCGCCCCCATCCCCAAGTTCTGACAGACACTGCCAAATATTCCCTGGGTGGCAAAATCAGTCCCAGGTGAGAAACACTGGTCTACAGAAGAATATAATATAAAGGAGTAGAAACATTTACAAACATGGGAAGGCAGCCCAGCAAAAAATAGCACTTGACCCATCAGAATTTTATCCAAAGATATCTACCAAAAACATATATAATATATTCATCATTCTAACTGGTTGGGGTCATAAGAGGGGAGGATTTGGAAAGAAGAATCCTGAGAGCTTTTAATATGCTGACACTGTGTTGTTGTTGTTTTTTATTTATTTTATTTTATTTTTTGCAGTACGCGGGCCTCTTACCGCCATGGCCTCTCCCGTTGCGGAGCACAGGCTCCGGACGCGCAGGCTCAGTGGCCATGGCTCACGGGCCCAGCCGCTCCGCGGCATGTGGGATCTTCCCAAACCGGGGCACGAACCCATGTCCCCTGCATCGGCAGGCGGACTCTCAACCACTGCGCCACCAGGGAAGCCCTGTTGTTGTTTTTTTAAATAAAGTTGTATGATCACTCCTCTCAAACGTTTTGCAAGTTTTATTAAAGTTGTACACGGCATAGCAGCATGGAGATATACCCATCATAAGATAGATCAGTTACAATGATTAAACATGATGTCTTTGGTAATTCTACATAGCTAAGCATCACACATTTGGTCAGGAACATATCATTCTCTCAAGATCTTATGTAACATTATTTTAATACGCAGAGCCTTTTCTAGGGGAAAAACCCAAGGTAAAATGTAAAGCAACTTCTGTGTATAATACCATAAGACCAGTCTGTTCAATCACCAAACAGATGCTTGAGGGAAGACTACCTAATGGTCTCTACACAAGTTACGACTCTGACAATGTCATCTTATACTTCAGGCATTTCAGGTTAATTATAGTCTTTATTTGAAGCAAGGGAAGGAAAATTTTAGGGTATTTTATTTACTTCAAATGGTTGAAAAATTAGTTGTAAATGAAGGTGATGACTCTGAAAGCACCAGTAGCTACTGGCTAGAGGCATGAGCACTGGCTTGGAGAATTCCTTCAACTCAGTATATATGACTTTGTTGTGCTGGGACAGGGGGACAGTGTGGCACAGCTTGAAGATGGGAATCCATATACCAATTTAAACAATACAGTAAATATTTGAATTAAATGTTGGTCATATTTGCTACTCATGGATGAAACATTTCTCAGGATTCCAGAAAATAATTAGAATTTTTTGGATAGGAATAGAAACTTAAATAAATATGAGAATATTTTGAGGTATGCCATCAATACAGTTGTCCCTCGGTATCCGAGGGGGACTGGTTCCAGGACCTCCGGGGATATCAAAACCAATGGCTGTATTTGCCTATCTGCTGACCCCTTAGCTTCTGAAATGTCAGTTCTCATACTTTTTCTGCTAAACTCATACCTACTTTAAGACCCAGCTCATATGCCACTGCTTTCCCAATTTCTCCTGGCAAATAATAGTTGGTGGTCAGATTTTCAGGGTTCCCAAACCACCGTGACATACCTCTACCACTTAATGTTCTACATTATAATATTACCCTATTTATCTGTCTCTTTCCACAAGATTACATACATCTCTGAGGCAGTCCCCACCTTTTACATTTTATGCTATACCCTCCAAACTTGCTTCAAAATAGTTACTTGTTTCCCTGACAGTACGGTCTAAACAATGTGGTGCCGACAGCAGACGCTGTATCAGCATGTAACATCACATTGTATTCTAATACTAAACAGTTTCTCTGGGCCTCAGAACTGGGGGACTTTGTGTAACTCTTCTTTTATACTGCCAAGACCAAGCAAAAAGCCTCACACATGAGAGGTTCTCAATGAATATAATAACTATCTATCCCAGAGACAGAACAGCTCCCAGTCCGTAAGACTGAAGAAGAAAATCAACAGATGATGAAATGCGTCCTATGAGGCGGCACTGTGTTGAGTGTTTACATGTATCACCTCATAATTCTCACAAGTTTTTGATGTTTTTGGTGGAATCAAAACTCAAAGGTCCAAGAGCCAATAGGCTAGAGCAGTTTACACTAAGTTTATGCTCCTTCCACTAAGCCACATGGTCCAACCCAAAGAACCTTGAGAAGAAAGGGAATCCAACTGGAGCCAGTGAAAGTGAGGAAAACAAAGGAAAACACTAAAAAGAGAGCCGGAGAAAGTTTTCATGAAGTGGTCAGTAATACTGAAAACTGCAGCAAATGAAAACTTGAAAACAGGTCTCTGAATCTGCCAGTCAAGGAGGTGCCCTTCCAAACGAAGTGTTTCTCTTCCATTCCTTCACTAGATCACATATGTGCCCCTTCACCCTTCCACCTTTCCTCTCACCTCAAATATCTCAACTACTTCAACATACCCCACCTATACTCACAAGCATACAGGTATGAAAAATGCCGACTATGACATTCTGTACTGCAGTGCCTGTATTTTTAAATATCTAGGGCTACGGAATTAGGACAAAATTCTTAGGAAGTCAAGCCTAAGTCCTTCAGGAATGCTCTTGGTCTTCTGTTTCTCTATCAAAGTAAAAAAGATCTATGGGTAGTAACAACTGACTTCACAGAGCATGACATAATAAGTCTGTTTACTTAACCTTAGAGAAACCACATTATCACCAGAGTAAGTACTGTGGAATCAAGTGGGATTCTCACACTACCAGCAAGCTCTCCAGTTACACAGATTTATCTAAATCCTTAGCTTATAAAAAGGGATACTTAAACTGGGACGATGGTATACTGCATACACACACGTATCTGTATCATTCTGTTACAGGCACTTTTTTTCAAGTTGGTATTCCACTCTGAAGCATCTCCCTTTGGCATCAAAGTAAGCGAATTTGCACGCCTTGTAGTAAGTTTCCAACAAGGTACACACAGGCCTGTGTGTGCCAAAAATGACTCTGAAATGTCTTTGGCTGAAAGGGACTTTTTTCTTCTTAAACTACATTGCTGCAAGTGCACTGTCATCAAAGATCTGCTGAACATCTGATTCACTAATTTGCAGAAGTACAATGGAGATTTTGCAAGGTTTTTTTTTTAAAGTCTAAAACAAAATTTTAAATGTTTCATCTTAAGCTAGAGTTGCAAAATGGCACAGAGTTCTTCCCACATACCCCTCACTCAGCTTCTCCTAATGTTAACATCTTATATAAACAAAGGATAATTATCAAAACCAGAAAAGTTAACACTGATACAATACTCTTAACTAAACCGGACACTTTTTTGGATTCGCACTCGTTTCCCCACGAAAGTCCTTGTCTCCGTCAGCCTCCCATCTAGGCATCCACATTGCAGTTTGTTTTTCCTCACGTTTAGTCTCCTCCTATCTCTGACAGCTCCTCAGCTTCTTTGTCTTTGACGGCCTGGACACTTCTGACGAGTACTAGTCAGTTGTTCTGGAGAAATGTCCCTCAACTTGGGTTTATTTCATGACCAGAATGAGGTTATACATTCTGACGATTCCAAAGCAAAGACGTGCGTTCTCCTGACTGCATCACAGTAAGGGGTCCCGGATGTTTCCCTGTCTTATCCCCGATGTTAACCATGACCAGGTGACTAAGGTAGTGTCTGTCAGGTTTCTCCACTTTAAAGTTATTATCTATTAAATAAAAGACTTTAAAAGAGTTACCTTGAGACTCTATATACCAACATGCTGTTTCTTCTCAAACTTTCACCCACTAACTTCAGCATTCAAACGTGGACTGCGCAAATACTGCCATTGTCTTGTTTTGGCCCCATGGTGATTTGGTCTTCCACATTTATTAACTGGAATTCTTCTTTAAGTAAGAGCTGTCTCTTCAAATTCATTCATTTATTCAATTATTTTTATCAGTATGAATTCATGGCTATTTATCTTATCTTATGGGTTAAAATCCAATTCTATCGTAATTTATTTTGTTGCTTAAATTGTTCCAGCTTTGGCCATTAGGAGCTCTTCCTTCAGGCTGAGTTCTTTTGACAAGCCCCCACCCTTCCTTGATCCCAAGAAGTCTAGAAGTTTTTAGGATCCATTGTCCCTTGGACTATTTTACATTCCTAAGCACTATACTCAAAGAAAATCCTTACAGTCCAGCTAGAGAAGGAACAAAACAATCATTCGAAGTGATGAATCATTTACATATTATCACAATCAGCGTTATATTCCACACAGCATAACCACTAACAAAAGTTGGGTGATAGCTAAGCAAGTGAGAGCTCTGGATATCATAAGGAGTACATTTTCTCAGAATGTAATCACTTATCTAATGCCTCTACTAACAGAAAACTTCTGTGTTCTAAAGACATACTTCATCATCAAACATTTTGTGGCGAGAGGTGAAAATTCCAGGTGGAATAAGACTCCAGTTAGTTAGACAAGTGTCCTCTAAAAACACACAATGTATTTTTCTGGCGTTCTGCGGAGGGAAAGGGAAAAGATTTCAGACTCTGGAATAAGGAATAAAGGTACAAGAGCCAAGGCTGAGTGCATGTTCCAAAGAGTAAACAGCCTGTGGTGGAGGGAAGCAACGACAACACTGTTCCTTTTGACTTTATTGCCCCCTCTCCACGGCTCCAAAAGCACTAAAGAAGAGTGGGACCTCAAAAATTACTCCCTGCTTGCTTACAGATGCCTAATCACCTGCCATCCAAACATCCCAAAAAGGGTAGGGTTGGGGGTGTGGTTGCTAGAAACAGCAACCACTGCTGAGGTCTGTTGACTTGGACAATCTTTGCCTGGGACAAATCTTAAGGAGATACAATTTACACAACAAAACGCACGTGGTTTTAAGGGTACAGTTTGTTTTGACAAATATATAGAGCAGTGTAATCACCACCCCCAACCGAAGTTCTTTAGTGTCCTTTTCCAAACAAGCCTCACTCCCAGCTCTAAGAGACCACAGATTTGTTTTCCCTCACTGTGGACTGAATGAGTCTTTCCTCGAGTTTCACATAAATGGAATTATACAGTATATATTTGTTGTTTCGTATGGCTACTTTCAGTAATCAAAGTATTTTCTGACATTCATCCCTGTTGCTGTGTGTTTTGTTTACCTAGGCTCCTACTGATGGACATTTGGGCTGTTTGCAGTTTTCAGCTCTCATGAATAAAACTGCCATGAACATTCACATACAAGTCTTAGTGTGGACCTGTTTTCATTTCTCTTGGCTAAAAAAATCCTATGGCAAGTATATATTTAACTTTACAAGAAACTTCCAAACTCTTTTTCAAAAGTGACCGTACCGTCTTACACTTCCTCCAGCAAAGTATGGACATTCCAACTGCTCCGTATCCTCAACAGCACTTGCTACTGTCAGTCTCTTTGAGTCCCTCTAGTGCATGTACAGTAGCGTCTCAATGTGACTTTAACTTGCAATTCCCCAATGACTAAAGATGTTGAGCCAACTTTTTGTCCAGGATGCACTTTTACACAAATGCAGTTGATGGTTTCCCGGAAACAATAAGCTTTTATAGTATTTGTGAAGATCGAGAAGCTTGCCAATACGATAAGTGTGGAAGCTGAGTGATGGGCAGAGAGACTGATGTCTCTACTTTTGTGCTTAAATTGTGTCCACTGAAAAAAAGTTAAAAATAAACCAGAAGCCTGCTGGGTTGCCTGCCCAGAGAACATCTTATCGAGGTACAATAATTACTGAGGTACAATAATTCTCAATAATCTTATTGAGAATATCTTACTGAGATACCTCAGTTAAGACCTCAGTTGAGGTCTTAACTGAGGTACAAGGATTCAGAAAGAAGAGAATGAAAGTAAAGACAACTACTTGTCTAATTTAGGTACAGAGTAATGGAACAAAAGCATTTTGACTCTGAGCTATAAACAGCTTTTCAAGAACCTACTATCAACTAATTCTTAAAAATTACCCAGCTGATCCAGACGAGTAAGAGTGTATGTACGATATAAAGGTCTGTACAAATCAATGCATTAGATGGAGACACGTGGCAAGACTAGAAAGGTGAGCTGCATGGATACCTGCCACCTTGGATGACACAATGGAAATCTGAAAGGGTTCAGTGAACTGGAATAATGGATTTGATATCAGACAATAGGATGTCACAGGAAAGCAATATTTACGGAGGTAATCTGCTTGCTGCATTTCTTAATCTGAATGTAACTGGTCTAGTGAAAAGAGTCATAGGTGTTAAGAAAATGGAATTTTACTGCTGGTTCTCTTACCAATTTGCAGAATGATTTATAAGAACCACAGCCTTCAGCCTCAGTTTTCCCGTTAAGAGAGAATATATTGGGTTGGCCAAAAAGTGCCTTTGGTTTTTAAGTAAAAACATAAGACATATTTTTCATTTTCACCAAGAACTTTATTGAATGTATTCACCCTTTTGTTCCACTACCTTCTGCCATTTTCAGACAACTTCATAATTCCACCTTCCCAAAACTTTTTATCTTTTTGAGCAAAGAACTGTTCCAAGGTGCCTTTTACAGTCTTCCAGGGAACTGAAACTTTTTTCCATTGAGAGGTAAAGACCGAAATCAATGGAAATCTGAAGGTGCAATGTCTGGTGAATACAGCAGATGAATCAGAACTTCCCAGCCAAGCTGTAACAGTTTTTACCTGGTCATCAAAGAAACGTGCGGTCTTGCGTTATCCTGACGGAAGATTATGCGTTTTCTGTTGACTAATTCTGGATGCTTTTCACCCAGTGCCACTTTCAGTTGGTCTAACTGGGAGCAGTACTTGTTGGAATTAATCTTTGGTTTTCTGGAAGGAGCCCGTAATAGAGGACTCCCTTCCAATCCCACCATATACACAACATCACCTTCTTTGGCTGACGACCGGCCCTTGGCGTGGTTGGTGGTGGTTCATTCCGCTTGCCCCACACGACCTCTCCCATTCCACATTATTGTACAGCAACCACTTTTCATCGCCATCACAATTTGTTTTAAAAGTGGAACATTTCTGTTACGTTTCAGTTGATTTCAGAGAATCACACGTGGAAATACGGTCAAGAAGGTTTTTTTTGCTTAATTTATGTGGAACCCAAACATCAAAGCGATTAACACAGACAAGCTGGTGCAAATGATTTTCAATATTTGATTTGGATATTTTGAGTATGTCAGCTATCTCCCACGTGGTATATAATGTTGATTGTTCTCAATGAATGTCTCGATTTGATCGCTATCAACTTCAGCTGGTCTACCCGACTGTGGAGCATCGTCCAGCAAGAAATCTCTAGCACGAAGCCTCCCAAACCTCTTTTGACACGTTCGATCAGTCACAGCACCTTCTCCATACACTGCACAAATCTTTTTGGGTGTTTCAGTTGCGTTTTTACCCTCTCTCGAAATAATAAAGCATAATATGCCGAAAAGGTTGCTTTTCTTCCATCTTCAATATTAAAATGGCTACACAAAAATTCACCAATTTTGATAAGTTTTTTTTTTAATGCACGCTGATATGATAGCTGTCACAATTCAATCTAACAAAATTGTTTCAAACAAAGTTAAAGACAACTAAGCACTACTAGAGCCACCTTACAGAAAAAAACAAATGAACATTTTGGCCAACCAATACCTCTCCTACCTTCTTCCCAGTACAGGCGAGATAAAATGTTGGAACCAGCAAAACATACACTTGGAGGGGGCAAGTATAGCAGAGCTATTTTGGTTTTCACATTCACACACACACACTTTTGTATGCATAGTCATAAAACAAATGCAAGTTTTCAAAACTTTGGTTTTAGTAAAAACAGAAGAATGCTTCCCCAAGTTTCATACCAATATATGCCTCAGAGAGGTGATACTACATAAAAAAATCATTCAATAAGAAAAAAAGACAAGCCTTAATTGCCACACTACATTTACTGAGCACCACCAGTCATGAGCGAATTTGCCAAATAGTTCTTTTTTTAAAGGTTTTTAAAAACTGTATTCCTAATTCCTTGTATTACTAAAGACTACATGGAAAACAATTGAACCTTCTTCTGGTTACTTTAGGCTGCTATTAAACTGAAATTCCCTGGAGAAGTGCAGACCTGCTCTAGCCCTGTAAAGCCCATACAGCTGTTTTCACGGTGTCGATCAATGATAGTGTCCTATACTCATGCCATCTCTGTTACCTAGCAGCTGTCCACTGTTCCTCCTGTTAAGAGCCATCCACACCCATACCCAGACCTCATTCTGGGAAACTGGAATGCATGTAAAATAACATGTTAGAATTGAGAACACAATTCTTTCAGAAGCAGATTACAATGTATTCAATTTCTGACCACTAATTCAGGGTCTTGTCCAAGTGTCTTTTTTTTTTTTTTTGCGCTATGCAGGCCTCTCACCGTTGTGACCTCTCCCATTGTGGAGCACAGGCTCCGGACGCGCAGGCTCAGCGGCCATGGCTCATGGGTCCAGCCACTCTGCGGCATGTGGGATCTTCCCGGACCGGGGCACGAACCCGTGTCCCCTGCATCGGCAGGCGGACTCTCAACCACTGTGCCACCAGGGAAGCCCTCCAAGTGTCTTTTGAAGGAACTTGTTCTCTTACATAAGTTACTACTGCATCAAATCCATCAATCATAAAAAATACATTTAAAACTTCCTCCCATACCTAACAGCTCTTAACAAATAAACCACAGCCACGTAATCTCAATATGCACGCACATGCCAAACTTAAAATCTAGTAAGGAAAACTTCAGGAAGACAAAAACTCATCAGTAGTCATACTCATGTTATAAGGAGAAAATGTTAACTCCTGGGAACAACAAAATAGTAAATCAAGATCAAAACCCTTCCCTTCAAACAGGAGCTAGAAAATAATACTCTTGATTGGCAGGGATACGGGTGATGACATCAGGACTAACCGTTAAAATCTTCATCAGGGTAGAGGTGTTTCCTACCCAACAAATGACTCCTAAAGAGCTAGCAAATTCAATTCAGAACTTTTAGAAAAGCACAAAACTCTAAATAATACTACCAATTTATCTTCTCTATTGTACTTTTAACAGAACTAGCTTCATTCAACCTTCTCAACTACTGAAGAATACAATGAACAGCTTGCTGACCATGTTTTGGCAAAACTATACATACTCTCCCACAGAGTTAACAAAAATATGAACATGTTTAAAATAGAAGAAGTGATAAGGAGAGCAAGAGGGTCAATCGTGGGGGGAGGCACAGCATACAGCGATACCTCCACTCAATTTTTGAGTTGTGAAAAGTTAGTTACCCACAGGCTGCAGAGACTAGACTGGACAAGGGGGCTGAGAGCCACACTCTTCCTAAGTTCCTGAAAACCCCATCTCTTGGTCAACAGGATCTTGCCTGAAGCCCCAGCACTGCCGGTGCACAGCGAGACGCCAAGAGAGGAAATCAATGGTGCTTAGAAAAAAACAGAAGCCTGTCTCTCACTTTTGTTCCTTATCAGGGAGGATGGGGTTCCAGCGCGTACCTTAAGGGTCTAGTAAATGCAAAACTGGCCCCATACTAGATGTTACAAGAAAATAAAGGTGAAAAAGACAGGGAGGCCATAATGAGATTCAGCAGGATAAATACCCCAAAAGGTACAAAGTGTATCAGAATTTTGTTCAAAGGGGAAAATACATCCAGTTGGTGTGATGAAAAATATGCTTAAGGGGGAGGAGGTTTCAAGTGAAATGTAGGGAATAAACAGGATTTTCAAGCTTTTGAAGACCTAGCTTGGACTTGTAATCATAATGTGACCTAGAGCAGTTGCTAAGTAGTATTTGGTGAGGTAGAAATAAGTGTTTCTTGACGAAATAAATTTGAGAACTATACGTCCTAGTATCCCCTTTAGAGTTCACAACAGACGGTAAACACTGAAGACCAAAAAGCTCTACACTGAATCTGCATAGCATTGTTTTTACCCAATGATCCCACATTGCTTTGATCACAGAACCTTCTTTGGTTTTGCTATTTTCCCTATTACATTCATTGAATTTCTAACTTTCATATGGTGTTCTTTTCATGTTCCATCTGTCTTACCATCGAACTAAATTAAAGTATGAGGATTGGTGCTTTTTTTTTTTTTTTTGAGGAGAGCGGGATGGGGGTAGTATTTTCTGTTATCCTAAAGGAAGATGTGGTTCACTGTTTTCTCCTTTTTTCTAGTAATAAAAGTTAATTCCCCAAAGTGCTATGTGTCTGTGATAAAAGTCTGAGTTAGCAACCAATAGGGTAATGAGTTTATGCATTTCACACATTACAATTCCCAGGGTAATCTTATTGTGGCTGCATGATCATAACTGCCATCCAAGAATGCAGAGGCTGGAGAACACCTGCAGAGGCTGCTGGAGTACACTGGCTACTCTCTCTCCTTTGCTTAGTTTCAAAGTAATTGTTTTTTAATAATAATGAAAAATTTCCTTTATTTTACAGATGAGCAATAGGCTTAGGGAAAGCTAGTAATCTCTTCTCAAGAATTTGGGTTTAATTTGCCTCTCCACACAGTGGTAAGTGCCTGACCAAGACTCCTAAAAAATTTTCCCAGTTTTGAGCAGAAGGGTCAGTGCATAACTAAAACTCTTATGCATCTACTCCAAGCCCCAACTGATGTCATGTTTTCTTAATCTTACCAGAGGTCAAAGGGAAATTTTTACCTCTACTTTCCAACGCCAACTGAGATGTCAACAATATTAATATGTGCCACCATGTCAGAAAGGTTAAAATATGGGAACGTGACAGAGCAGGCAAAACAGGGTGTGACGTGATTTACTCCTCTGGACCACTCTATGCCTGTCCACAGTCACTGCTACCACTACAGTAAAAAGACATCGTGCTTAACAATAAAACTGGATTAAAAAACGGAATCAATTTTTAAATACTCTTAATATTCTCATTTTGAAGTCTGCTTTGATTTCTTCCCCTCTACTCCCACTTAATCCAAAATATTTAAGTATTTCATTAATACTTATCCCCTAAAAGCTTCAGACCACATGTCTATCTAGTGCCTTTAAAATAAAAATTCTCCAAATGATCCAAGAGAAGTGCTCTTCTTAAAAGGTCCTGGGGCCCAAGAAGAAAAAGGAAGCAAAACATGGGTTAATAAAGGGAATCATGAGACATCTATAGTAATAAAATTTTCCCAGAAAAATACCAGCTTGTATCCCTGGGACATATTTAGTCACTGTGCTAAGTGCTGAGGAAACAGAGATAAAGAACACTACGTGTATCGCAAATATATTCTTCAGTAGTTCTTAACCTGGGTGAGTACATGGGTACCTCTTGGAAACTTCTGCGAATATGCTAACTATTAACCTACTCAGAAAAATGCACAAACAAGTAAACGTCCGCGTGCGATTTCAGATTTGTAGATCCCACAGTTCCAACTGGTCCGGCAAATACCAGTTTGTATAAAAACAAACAAGAACAACAGGGATGACTGGCTAAGATTCCATCTGGGACTTGCAGAATCTCAGGATGTTACTGCTGAAGCTGTCTGACTTTTCCTTTATTGACTATGAAAACTGCAAATGCTGAATTTAAGTTGAATCAGTCCTTGAACAGTATCCAGAAACTTAGCTAAATGGAAATGACTGAACATGGCCACACATAAATGCCATCCTACCTTTTTTCTATAGATACAGTCACCGACATTATTCGCAGCACGGTGCGGACAGAACACCCACATCCAAGAATCATTCCAACTTTCCCCCTCCACCCTGGTCCCATCATTACCATTTATTAGAGAAGAATTAACACAGAGTATAGGTTTAAACTTGCTTATCTATTCTTAAATTGAGTTTTTGCTTGTGTATTAATTTCCATAACTAATAAATGGTAAGCATTTTGTGACCCAAGAATAGTTTTTATTCTTTCTTGAAATATAAGCCTCTGTAAAATATTATCCTGAAGATTAAGAAAAATCACCAATGTCTAGCATTACAGGATGTTGTGTTTCTTTTCTCCTGTGACACCTTGGACAATAGCCCTGAATTCAAAATCTGCACTTTAAAGTCCTCTCAAAATAGAAATGTTTTCGAGTATGTTTCAACATGAGGGAATAAGACTTTATACAAAGATTTATTCAATCTCCTTCATAACTGAATCCAATGGCCCAGTTTGAAAATGTACTGGTAATACCTCAAACAGATCCCTGACTGAATTGATTGGGGCAGACTAAAATGGGGTAGCTTGGGTGAGGCAAATTCCACAGGCTTGTGTAGAAAAGCCATCCATATAAAAATCCATGTATATACATACATATATATATGTGTGTGTGTAATGAAATAATCCCAGTTCATGGGCGGCAAAGGCAGCTTCCAAAAGCAGAAACGTAGCCTCTCTTGGAGGCCTCCAAATGAAATCTCAACCCGCCTGGGAGAGTGAAGAGCCTACCTTTTTCCACCCGTCAGCCTTCTTTCCTGATAAAAACAGTATCCCAGTGTTACCTTGTCTCAATTTCATCTCAGACACACCATACCCCTCTTCAGACAGACACATACACATGCCCACCCACGCCCCTCGAGCAATCCCCGAAATCCACCCCACACAAGTTCCACACCCCCCAAAAGCACATGGTCTTCAAACACACACACCATGACACCAATGAAATAAACACAAATACACCACCCAAATAAACCAGTGCTCCTAATTCCACCCAAAAGATACATACTCCTGTACCTTCCTTCTGTCACTTCACTTGATGACATGGATGTAACAAACAGAATATGACTTAAGTGATCTGAGCTGAGAATAAAGAGGGAGTGCAGCTTCCTCCTCATTCTCTCTTGGACCACTGAGAGAAGCCAGAAGTCATGTGTTGAGGAAGCTTACAAAGCCTTAAGGAGAGGTTCATGTGGTGAGCAGCTAAGACCTCCTGCCTTGCCTGCCAACAGCCAGCAAGGAACTGAGGCTTTCAGCCAAGTCATGTAAGGACTAGTTATCTTGAAAAGCAGATCCTCTGGCCCCAGTCAAGCCTTCAGATGACCGCAGCCCCATCCAACACCTTGATACAACCTCATTAGCCGGAACACCCAGCTAAGCCACCCTCAGATTCCTAACCCTTTTAAAAGGTGTGTGAATTTGGATAAAGGTGCTGACAAGGTACAAGATTCCAGTTATAAAATTAAATAAGTACTGAGTATGTAATATACAACATGATGCCTACAGTTAACACTGTGCTCTATGGTAATCTGAAAGGTGCTAAGAGAGTAAATCTTAAAGTTCCCATCATAAGGAAAAAATTTTTTTTCTCCTTTTGTTTGGTATCTGAGGCAATGGATGCTAACAAAACTTACTGTGGTTATCATTTCACAATATATATAAGTCAAGGGATGCTATACACCTTAAACTTATATACAGTACTATATATACGTGTGTGTGTATACTCAGGTGTCAATTATATATCAATAAAACTGAAGAGAAAAAGGTGTGAGATAACATTTGTTTTAAGTTGCTACTTCGGGGATAATTTGTTACACAGCAATAGATAGTTCAAACAGACACCTGCTTCCCACATTTCTCAAATAGACAACAGTTTAAAAGTAAAGAAAAATGCCTACGAAAGAGGATGCATGTTCCATGTTAAAACACACTGATTTTCTACAAAACCTTTACCGTTATACATTCTGATCAGATTTACTCTAGAGGGAATAATGGTTAATTCAAGGAAGCCAGAAGTGAATCTTAATTAATATAAGTAACTCAGCTCTGACCTCCTAGTCAACTCTTCAGATACTCAGTTAAATATTATAATACTTATTGCATTCTTTTAGGCCAGGGGTCAAACTTTTTCTGTAAGAGGCCAAACAGTAACTATTTTAGGTTTTACAGGCCAAGAGGCAAAATCAAGAAGATTATGTAGACTTAAACCACCACCATTTAAAAACGTAAAACCATTCTGAGCTCTCAGGCTCAGAATACAGGGGGTGGGCCAGTTTGCCGACTACAAATCTAGACTACAGAGAGCATACGGTTTCTCACACTAAAGCAAATCCAAAGCTTTCAGTGTCTGTATGTCAAAGGACTTCCCCATAGGTTGCATATTATGCAAGCCTTAATAAAAAAGCAACAGAAACTAGAATAGCTGCTTTTTCATAAGAGAACAAGACTTGCCATTCCAAAGTTAAAACAACATCAACACCAGAGCTCTAAGAACAAAGACACACACATTCCTGTCAAACTGGAAAAAATGTAAATTTGTTTCAGTCAGGATATTAAGGGCAAGAGAACGATGGTGGTAATGTTCCCAGAAAATAAATTTATCATTAAACAAGTAAGGGGTTTGAGTAGTAAAAATGACATACTAGTTAACCAATACAACAAGGAATCATACAATTCACCTTCAACTATTGCCATTATCACATCCTCTGGTTTTAAAATTCCTCAAGTGACAGGTTTCCTAATTTATTTTTTTAAAAAAGAGCGTGCAGCTCTGCAAACTCAACTTATTTGGGCCACTGGATGCCTAAAATGAGGTTAATCCTATTAAATTAGCCCTTGTAACAATATAATAGTCAGGAGACTCCCAAGTCTAGTCCTTATACTCTGTGACTAGCTGTTCAAACCTTTCCCAGTCATTTGCACTCTCTGAGATTCAGATTCTACATGATGGAGCTCAAGTTTATTACATCTGAATCCTCTGAATGACAAAAGACCATGATTCTTATATTTAAAACAATTATGAGAAAGCCTAAAATAACTTAATTCTGTCTACTTAACTGCTATTAGGCGGTAAAAGCAGGTGTTCTTATAGTTAAAAAAAAAAAAGGGAGAACAATGAAAAAAATTAAGGGCTGGAAGGTACACCATTTGCTTATGTTCTTGTATTAAGAAAATTTTCTAAGAAGCCAGTGAAATGTTTTCTAAAGGGAATACCAATTTCATTGTTTAATTTGCCTTAAGACAGTGTTTTGTCTCTGTCTCTAAAATTATAGACCCATTAATCTTCTCAGTAGAAATCTTTTTCCCCCAGTAAAGGTTTCCTGTTAAATGTCCTCTCTTAAGTGGAAATATCACTGACAGTGCTTGCAATTGGTCTCGTGGGCCAATCAATGACCCTGAAAACCCCCATAGGAAAAATAACAGGATCAAGATCCATCTGCCACAAATGGGTAGCCAGGTACTCACTGGGAAATTATACATAAAGTCTTGCACTCACTTGGTTAACGCAGTTTTCCTGCTTGGTGGCTGAGAGCATTTAAGGAAGACCTCATTATCCTATCTTTGATATCTAGTGACAGGTAAGGATCCAGTTTGAATCCAAGTATACTACGTATTGAGATATTGTTTAAAGCCTTCAATATTTTAGACATACTTAGCATAAAGCTGTGAATGTATTTAGAGTCCATATTGAAGTAAAATTCTTTAAAAACTGAAAAATATTAAGTACATTAGAGAAATCCAATGCTTTAAGAAAACTTACGTTTTCTCAAAACTCTAACCATTATTCTACCTCCACTGTATACCACAAAGGAGGCAGTGGATTATAAATTTTCTTAACCACAGATTAAATATTTATATATTTAAAAAATCAATACTAATGAAAACCAGAGCAGAAAATTAGGACCAGGAAAAAGAATATACAGCATTGACACTGTCACTCTAGTTACTTGAAATTCAAATTCTGGCTGAGTTTCCCATGGCTCCCTGGTACTTCTAAAAACCAATGGGCAACAGTCTCCACTTAGGGCCACTAGATCCTTAAGGGAGAGAATTTAGGGACAAATGGACTGTTCAGTCTCTAATCTTTTGTTATCAGTAATTTTTTGGGGGGGGGGAGCAATTTTTGGGAGACGCTGAACAAAATGAGCTGGAGGGGGAATTTTCTGATGAGGGCCTGGGTGCCAGCAACCAGATACAGAGGTTAAGTCCTAAGGCATGACAATTACGGCACTTAAACCAGGCCAACGACCCCCTTGTCAAGTGAACAAGCAGAGGCAGCTGCAGGCAGTCTCGTTTTTTGTTATTTAGAGAGCCCACCTCACCACATGTACAGGTACCAAACTGACCCCCCTAAAGTTCTACATGATAGGCGATGGAGGGTGATTTTTGCCCGGAAACTTTTCAGAAGAGCTGCCCACCAAGATCACAGAAAAGTCTTCGTTTTACTGCCATGAATACTGTGGCTTTGCTAATGCTTTCCAGTGAGCTTAAGCCTTAGGCTTCCTGCAAGGCTGGTCATTAGTGAAAAAAACAGTGGTGAATCCCCATGTATTTTATTCCCTGGACAATTAAAAACAGGAATTAATGGGGGGTGGGGAGCCATCTATGATTACCTTTTTTTCCTTGGTTTATGTATTACAATGCGTTTTCTTTTAAGCTGTGAAGTTAAGTCCAGACAAAAAAGAGTAGTAGTTAACCATGTTCTCTTGGTTCTTCCCTGTGAGAAAGTACTTAGCTCAATTTCTTCTGTTTTACAGATGACACAAATGAAATGCAGATACCTAGCGGTCTGCCAAAGGCTTTACTGTTATTTAGTGTCTTCTGACTCCTGGGTACAGTGGTCTTGATCCTTTTATCCCATAACATTGCCTTCCTTATAAAATTCATGTAAATATTCTGAAAGTAATATTCATAGATATGTGAAAATGCCCTCCTAAATATTAGACATGTATCCCAAGACTCATCTGCAATTAATAAGCAGGTGATTTAATGAACAACTGGTTTGCTTGCCAATTTTAAACTTAAAAAGGTATGAATTATCCCCATTTCCTTAAAAAAAAAAGATGCCCAGAGAAGTCGTAACTACTTAACTTACGTCCATAAATTTTGCTACCACTGAGTAACAATTTCTCTAAAAATAACCACTCTTTATAAACCACTATTTCTCCACAGTGACCCTTTAGCGTCCATCCTGCAAAGCCCATGGAGGACACATACCCAGCACAATTTCTCTCCCTTCCAAACCCAGAGCAAACATAGCAGAGCCCAAATGGGGCTCTAGAATCCTCAAAACAACACTCCTGAAGGCTTTAAGATAAAACCCGTATGCTGCTCAGTATCTCCAGCCTCAGAAGTCTCTGAGTTCCTATCAACTCTCCTATTTCTTTGGTTCTATAGACATATACAAGCTAATGGAATTTGTGTCCAGTTACCTTGCATTTTATTCATTCATTCAACACACGCTGTTATCTCAAGCACTGTGCTAGGTGCTAGAAATACCCCATGGTGAGTAAAAACAGGCTGATCCCTGCTCTTAAAGAGCTAGGCCTAAATAGTGAGTCAAACTAGCAAATAATCACACACATACATAGGAAATTACAACCGAGGAAAGCATTCCAAAGGACAGGAACATGAAGGGCACATTCAAAGAAAAGTGGCTTTGGGGGGGCGGTGAGGGAGTTAACCAGAATGGGGGGAGGGAAGAGTCAAGGACAGACAGTCTCAGATAGGCAAAGTATGGAAAATGGCCCTGTAGTTGGAAGGAAGATAGTATGGTAATACGAAGCGCAAGGTGGCAGATTTGCAGAGACGGCACCAGAAGATGAGGCCAGAAGGACAGGCAGGGAGCCAGATCAACACTACTATTTAGGGAGCATGTACTCAGCTACTGTGAACCCTCTGTACTGTCTACTATAGTGCTATTTAACCAGAAAGGTAAAATTCACTAGCTGAATGAAAAGTTAAATTCAACAACAGGAATATGCTGAAATATTAAGAGACACAAAAGTTGCTAAAGAAATGAACAGCTTGGTAGGCAATCCTACCAGATTCATATCACTGATAGCCAACTATGTTTACCACTAGATCAGTGACTCTCAGAACTGACTGCACATTAGAATCAACAGAGTAGGCTTTAAAGAAGAATGAGGCTCTGGTCCCACCAACAGAGACAATGATTTAATGGGTCCGAGATGGGGCCCACCTGTGCAAAGGTTTTGTGCTCCCCAGGAGACTAATGTGACGTCTGCATGGAGAACCATCTTTCTTAGGGATACTCTCCTAACAAGCCTCTCAGAAATAGCCTTGTGCTTCTCATAGCCCTTCCTTAACTGCTAGACACTGCCCTCGATTCCTCCTAGACTTAACCCAACTGCTGGGGTCCCCAGACATATCTGAGGAGCTAAGCCGCAGGAACCACACTCACTTTTTCCACACCCTTTCAAACAAGCAAGTTGGTATAAAAAATGAGGTGGGGATGGAGTGACGGGTTAAGCTGGAATAAAAAAAACCACGCTGAAAGTAAGTTCAGTCTTGAATACTCTAGTCAAAACTCTTGTCTGTGGGAAAGGAGTAAAATCCCTAAGGTGGCAGACAAAACAAGAAGGGTGACTTCTGTCCAAGAGAAGCTTCCCCCCAACCCACAACACCAGCAGAAAAAAAGAAGGAAAAAGAACAGGGAAAGGGAAACCACTGGATTCGTGTCTGCTTGCTATCTCAGGCAAAAAGGTCTGAGAAACCAACAGAGAATATTAGACAGCAGGATGCCAAGAACAGGAGGAGGAGGGCATTCAAACCTGCTCCTGAAGCTGCAGGCATCAAAACAGTCTTAGGAACTCAAACACAAGTCAATGTAGGTCAACTCTTGAGCTATTAAAATTGCCAGAGTTTAAGCAGAGAGACTTTGCCTATAGCTTATGTTTGTTATATAAGAAAATTGCTTGTCGATGTTACCTGCAATAATAGGATTCTACCCCCGAATTCTGGTTATATACAAAGATAATGTTTATAATAATTCAAAATTAAATGCAACTTATGAGTAACTTTAGATTTCACTGGCAACTTTGGATTTTCTGTGCATATCTCCTGAGTATGAGGATGATGCACAAAGCATAAAGGTTTTAAGTAGGCAGTTTTACGAAGGAAAAAAAAAATCAGAACTTGCTGAAAATTACCTCCAAAGATGCGATGCAATTTTCACCTTCTCTATTTTAAAAGTGAAGCCATTTTAAGAACAATTACAGGTGACACAATGAGAAAAATTAGCTCTCTCCAAGAACTTTCCATTCTAAGATGAACCTGGGCCAACTGTAAACGACACCATCCTGGCACCATTATTTGAAGTCATTTTCCATTTAAAGAGTCTCACATCAATGGCAGAAGTGCCTTTCGTTGTCTAGCCCACTTAATGCCCCCAATTTCTCCCCAGTTCCACTGGCCAGAACATACAGAGCTGACGTGAGTGACAGTGGATTACTGGGATTCTTAATGCCTTTACTTTCGTTAGCTACAGGCTGAACCCTGGGCACTGTGCCTGAACTAACATTGAACTGTCAGCCTAACATCAAGTGTCTTGAGGAGAGTCCTGAAGGAATTAATGAAATAAAAAACAATGTCTGCTCAGCAAAATGCCTCTCACCTCCAAACTTCTAAGTTTCAAACATACATGAAATGTTTATTCTTTAAATCCAGGAACAAGAATATTTCATTCCACCTTTTTGATGACATAATAAAAAACACTTTTCATTCAGATTTTTATTTCCTTCCCGAAAATTACACGTCGAAGAAAGAGATGACTTAAAAATGCCATCCAATGGAAGTCCTTCTTTTAACGATGGCTGCATTCTTGGAAATGTGTCCTATTTCATCATCACCACCACTAAGGCAACAGTATGTCTTTGTGTTTAGAATGTTAACTTAATATAAATCTTTGGACTGGCAGAAATAAGTCAACTTATTTTATAATACATCAGGCATCTTTTACAAATACAATACTTTTCGTGTGGTACTTAAAAATTGTTTCTATAAACTCAGCAATTTCATATTCCTAAAATCATATTCTCTACCTTTACTATTTCATCCAATTGCTGTAGTTTAAAACACACAAAAAACACTAAATCTTTTTCTTACTAAAACCTCTTTTTTGTTTGTTTGTTTGTTTTTTTTGAAGAAATGAGCCTGTTCACACTGGACTAAGCTCAATGCCGTACAAATGAAAGACTTTACAGTTCCCTTTTGGACATTATGGTCTAGGCCTATAAATAAAAATATTCAGAACATACACAGTAAAAAAACGAAAATACCTTATCAAGCTAAACAGTGCATTCAGTAGACTGGTGAATAAACAGGCAAAGGAGCACTAGCAGCATGCTGCAATAAATAATTATGACTCCCTATAGAATAGCTGCACCTCCTGATATTATAGGAATCTACTTGATTCAAATCTCTGGGGTTACTGAGGGGAGGAAGCTGAGAAGCTGATATAAGGCATTTCAGAAAGAAATGCAATTAGAAAGGAGGCTTGCAGACAGGAACAGAAAGCTTAAATGAAGTGGATTGCTGTGTATAAACCTGTAAGATCTATATAAGGCAAAGAAGTGTGAAGACATCAGAGGGGGAAACGTCATCTGTCCAAGGAAGGGGCTTTGGCATATAAAACAACAGAAACAGTGGACACAGCCAAATATCTGAATGATAAAAATTTTACTTTCATTTCTTCTTCGGGTGGTTAATGTAGTTAAGTTACTCAAGTGTCAAGTTAGTTACCGGACAGAGCTCTTCGGTTTACTTTCAAACATATGTAGTAATTGTTATTTTTCTCCCCCAATTCAAAATTTTTACAATACGGTACCATCATTCATTCATCAAATGATCTCTTTAAAACAGGGAGTATGCATTTCCAAAGTGGTTAAAGATCCTTCCTCACAGTAAGGCTAATGTTCAGGATAACAGAACAAACATATAAAGGTCTGACTTTTAAATAATGATTAGTAAACAACTTGAACAAAAACACGTAATGTTTCCAAAGAAATCAAAACGAGCTTCACCAAGCTGCCAGCACCAGCTTGGGTGGTAGTTCTCCACCAAATCTGTAAAGGCAACGCCTCAAGAGGCCCACACGTTAAAGGCAGTATTTCACCCCGCCCCCGCTTCCACCGGACCCGTGCTTTTCTCTGCCGTGTAACGCCTTTCTCTGCAACTCGAGTTAGTACATCATACTAACACCACGTACGTTCTGGATGGCTTATGTCTATCCTCATTTTTAAAATGGAAGATTAATACTAGGTGTCTCCAGGGCTGCTGTAAAGATAAAAGTACATGCCTCGTACCAGACCTGGCATATCATGGTCCCTCAATAAATGGTTATTATTCCACCTCCCACTGTGGATCAAAGTACAGCTCACCTGAGCTACTTCTACTACAAACTTCCGGGCCTCTAGTATTGTCCTTTCTTTAGTTTACCACAAGAGTGTCAAAGTTCATTCTTTCTCTGTCACTGATTTACACCACTCCCTTCCTCAAAGTATCAGCACGAGTTCCCACGTGCACTGGGAGCCGGAACTAAAGTTCTTACCTTCACAATCGATTGCCAGGAAGCACTGACACTTCTAGACATTCTCCAGGGGATCCTTTTGTCTGGAACACTCTTCTGCACCCCAATCCAAGCCACAGTGTCATTCTTGTTCATTATATCCCCAAGCCTCACTTGTTTCCTTGACTCAACAAGTATTTACTGAACATCCACTGTATGCAAGACCTTATGTATTAACCTCTTTGACTGACAAAAGAGGTGAGACCTAGAAACCGCTCAACAATTCAAACTTAGAATCTGTTCGGTTTCACTAACACTTCACACTTCTATTTTGCTGCTTTCTCACTTTCAACACACTTGCTCATACATCCTCCTCAAGCAATTCTCTCAAAACAACAATTTCACAAATGAGAAAACTATGAGAGGCCCAAGAATGGTACTGACCATTGGAATATTCCGAGGGATATTCAATGGGAATATTCCGAGGAGGGGGAAATATATGCAAGGGGAGAGACAAACAAGTAAGTGCGGGGAACGCCGAATAATCTGGGCAGCCAAAGCACATGATCACCGGTAACAGAAAGGACTGTAGGTGTTCACCAAGTGTTTGGGTTGCTGGAAAACTAAAAGCATATGCCAGGTGGTGAAGTCTTAAGTACAAAGAACATCTCTGCTGCGGGTTTTGTTTTGCATTTGTAAATTCACATAAGAATTGATTATACCACATCACAGTGTCCACAGCCTTTTTCAACCTGAACCACAGAACACCAAAAAGTCATTTCATTGATTATTTTCTCAAGTCTCCCGAGGATATAGATAGGAATACACACACACACACACACACACACACACACACACACACACATGTATGGCTCTGAACGCATGGGAGAGAAGGTAATTCACTATCTCCAATGGAAGCCTTAGAGCAGTAGAGATTAATCCTCTTCAGAACCATTTAAGGAAGTCTGTTGGGTTTAAGAACTCTGTGCAGGCATCCTAACACTGAATACAGAATGTATAGAAACTCAACCTGAGGCTTCTGCTCTTATCTGAAAGCTAGTAGACGGTAAGGAATTTCCATTGGTGTTATAGTTTTTTCTCAGAGGCGAAAGGGGGAAAGGCAGCAAGATATGCTAGTTTCCACAGTCTGTAAAGTATTTGCAAATAATTTAATTGCTAAGCATATCAGATGATGTTTTTATTTAGAACAAAACTGGGTAAAAAAATTACAACCCATGAAATTTGAGGATTTGGAGCTGGAAAGCACTACAGAGATCTATTAAATATAAGCCTTTTATCTGATAGGTTAGAAAACAAAAGCCAGGAAAAGTTTAGAGTCACACCCTGTGCTCAGGCAGAGGCTGCATGGAGCTCAGGCCTTTGCAGGCACTCTCCATTTGCGTTCACTACCCCGTCCTCTTTACAGCTGACATACACCACTTCAAAATAAAGGATTTATAATGGAGTGATAATTAGCAATTGCAACGACGGGGAAGAAGCAGCATTACTTTATAATGCTTCCCAAATTCAGCGTTTGTATTCACTTGAAACACACATTGTAATAACTAAGCTTGTCTGGTTGCATTTCAATGTCAACTTTTTAAAGTCTGAAAATCCTTTTAGATTTGTTTACTTATTGGTGACATTGTTGTTCTCATCAGTGAAAAACTGACTATCAGGAGAAATACACTAAGACCCTCTAACCTGTAGATATCTAATTTTGTAGTAATTCTTGAAAATTAAAGTTAAAAATAAAATACAAATTCCATCTTTAAGGCTTCTATAAGAAAATATTTTACAAATTCAATTTTCATAACATCTCATGTCTTATTTATACCTTCAGAATGAGGAAAGTTTGAATTTACTTGGCTTAAGCCAAAGTCATTTATTTTCACAGTGCCATGGTTTTTTGGTCAGTAACCTGTATTTTATTTTATTTATTTATTTTTTTAACATCTTTATTGGAGTGTAATTGCTTTACAAGGTGCCATGGGTTTTAAAAGTGGTTATTACTTAACTTTTGACAAGATCCACTTAGAAACTTTAAAGTATATTCTAAACTATATAGACACCTCAGAACACAAACTTAAGTATAATTTATATATGAGAGAAATGAGCAATCAATCAACTTTAGCCCACATGACAAATTCTAGACCAACGAATAGCAAAACTTAAGATGATTCAGCCAATTTGTAAATCTGTGATGAGAAGCCACCTCAGTATTTACCTCTAGAACCTACTGTAAAAAGAGGGTCCTCCACAGTCCATGAAATCATTTCACAGGTGACCAGGATGACATATGCACCTTGGCAGCTTTAAAGGCCAAGATCTGCAGGGAGGCGACAGTGAGGATGGGCCCACTCTTGCCACTCGAGAGATTCAGAAGGGTCCCCATCGACCTCTATGCAGCTATACTAATGGTGCAAATAAAGGACGACAAATATCTAACATTTTTTCTATATTGCAGCAAAGGGGATTCCATTATTTGTTAGCACATTCACTTTCTTTATGCATGTTCATGCTTAAGTGGAATAGAGCAGCCTAGACATCTACCAGTACAAGTTTCCTGGTCAAATCAAAATTCCTTCCCCAAAAACCCTCCCTGGAGTTTGTCTGACACTGACAAACAAGTGTATCAGAGAATATTCTTCAAAAACAGAAAACTGAAACTCATCATCAGCCCTACATGCTGCGAAGAAAACCTTATTACGTCATATAGTGAAAACACAGCCAGTCAGAGCAACACCATCACTTTGGGGAAGAGAATTAAAGACAGGAAGTTAAGTCCAGTCATCTTGTTAACTCTCCACATTTCCTCAATAGTCTGCAAAACATGCACCCTGGTTTGTAATTGAGGGAGGGCATCCAAGCCAGGTTGGAGGGCCCTCAGCTTACTAGACTAAGTTGGTAAGGGTGAGACAGGCTGGGACCTGGGACCCTTTGCTGCAGTGCTGCAATGCTTGCACCTGGACACACCTCTCCTCCAGCAAAAAAATACAAAGAAACTGTATGGGACTAAAAATAACTGCGCGCCTGGCAGTTGGGGCAAATTCTGGACGAAAGATACAAAGGGACCAAAAAACCCAACTGCCACTTTTGAAGAGCCTGGAACAAAAGCAGGGCATCAGGAGCAAAAGCAGGGCGCTGCTCGCATGCCCCCTGCACACACCACCACATAAGGGGTGGGCAAAACACCTAAGCCATCCCTCTGGCCCAACCCCTGGACACACCCCTACCCTCACCCCGTAGAAGGAACAAGCTCACCACCCCCTGCTCCCCCCTCCCCCCGGGAGCGAACAAGCAAGGGAACCTGCTGTTTGTTCCCACTCCCCCCTGCTGCTGCCGGGGCCCCAATAAAGCCTTGCCTGAATTTCTTGTCTGGCCTCTGATCAACTTATATTGATTAAGGAGGCCAAAAACCCTGGTAGGTAACAAGGGGACAGGATCAGATTGCCTGTATAGCTAGCTAACTGCTGCTTGGCTAACTGCAGCCTAACTGAAAGTTTGTGGTTAACTCAGCAGGACCCATCACCACAGAAGGCTTGAAAACTATTTCGTACTTGAAATACATTTCTGGCAACCTCCAAGAGAGTAGATGTTTAAAAGATTATAGCATGCTTATTAAAACACTTTCCTGTATTTTCGCTTTTGTGCTATCAACTATGCTGGGAAAAACTGCACCAAGTTAATTGTTTGAACAAACAGGTGCTCCATGTCTACAAGATGAACCTCCACAGCACGGTGTACAATGCAAAACAAAGTAGACGACTTCCAAAAAGGCACAGCTAATCCTCTGATGGGAATGATCCTGCACAAGAGCTTAACAAGTTACTCTGCCAGCACTCCGGATGCCAGGCACATTCTCCCTCATCGAATTCTCTCATTTAAGAGGCACTCAGTGAAGCAACAACTAAACTCCTACTAACTTTTCCCCCATCTTATCACCAACTTTCGGTGTGTCATTTTACTTCTTAGCCAGAAAAATTCTAACTTTTACTGGCAAAAATATGCATATGAGGTAGGAAGTGCACACACAGTTCATACTAATGTGTCCTATCTGAAAGGTGATCTCAGTCCCCTCTGGTTTCTGATCTTCATTATCAGAGTCTCTTATATAGCTTGCTGTCCATACATGATGACACACTGCCCCAAAGCTAGGACTGTTCTGCACAGGGAAAATTCATAAAAGATGGTTAGTGCAAAGCAGTGAAAAAAGTACTCAAATAACCTTCAACTTGTACCCATCTTGAAATCCACCTGAGAAGTTCACTTTCAGTTAAGTGTTATCATTCTGCTGCCCTCTGCATATGAAGGTGATGCGTGGCTAAGGAAACTCAACTCGAATGCCATAATTAGGTGTACAGCTTGCATTCCTTCCTTTATCAAGTTTTCTCTTTTTTTTTAAACAAAATTTACTCAAGATCTACCTTGCACTTTAGTAAGTTATTACTAGTGAGCCAACGTCAAACTAAGACAAAAGTGAGATATGCAGAGAGGAAAAAGGATGATAAAAACTTGACACTCCCAAGCCAGAATTACACTGTTGTGTAATTGATCTCCAGATGGCAATTTCAAAAAAGCTTGCTGCATCAATAAAATATACATTAAAAAGTTACAAAAGGAGAAACTAAAAAGCCATTTTATTTCTTCTGCTGAGTTCTAAACAGAATAAAGAAAAAGAGCTCAAACATAGACACCTGTTCCCCACTACCCTGAATTTCTAATAATCTGACGCCATTTGGTGTTAGTTTTAATATATATTGTGTATCTCAATCAAGCTTAATTACTTGTTGTTCAAGAAACTGTCTTGAACATGCCAAGGGTAGAATTATTTACTGCTTTTTCACTATAAAGTAAAATGATGAAAACCTAACTTTTCACACAAGATTTATAATACATTCAGAAGGTTCTGGGGCAAAAATATAGACAGATGTTATAAGCTGTTGTTTCATTGTTGGGTAAAAAAAGCTAAAAACCAAGAAAATAATCAAGTCAGGAACCCAGTATCATTTTAGAAACAGACTAACAAAGGTCACAATATATCATTTTTCACTAGTAAGACTGCCTTCTTAAAAAATATTTTTCTATAAGAGGATGAAAAAGATAAATTTAAAACTTCTGCTCTTCAAAAGACATCAATAAGAAAATGAAAAGGCACATATATTTGATAAAGGACATACATTCAGAACATAGAAAGAACTCTTACAATTCTAAAAACACAGACAACCCAGTTTTTGAAAAGGGGCTAAAATATGTGAATAGACATCTGACCAAAGAAGATACACAAATGGCTAGTAAGCACAAGAAAAGATGCTCTTCGTTAGTGATTTCAGAATCGCAAATTAAAACCACAATGACATTCCACAACACATTCACTAAAAAGGCTATAATAAAAAATACAATACAACCAAGTGCTGGTGAGGATATGGAGAAAACGGAACCCCTGTATGTTGCTGGTGGGAATATATAAAATGGTATAACCCCTTCGGAAAGCCCTTTGACAGTTTCTTTGGAGTTAAATATACAATTACAAGTCAGCAATCCACCCCTAGGTTATCTACTCAAGAGACACAACATAAAAAAAAAAAATAATAATAACCACACAAACATTTATAACAACCACAATTGGAAACGATCCTAAATCCGTTAACTGGTGAATACAGAAAACGAAATACTACAGAGCAATAATGAAACAAGGTGGACAAACCTCAAAAACATTATACTAAGTGAAAGAAACCAGACACAAAAGACTATACAGTGAATGATTCCACTGCCATAACATTTATACAGAGACTAAAAACGTATCAATGATTGCCTGGAGTGAGGACTCACTGAAAACAGGCCCAAGGGAAGTTTCTGAAGTGCTGTGTTCTAAAACTGGACTTTAGTGATGGCTGTAGAGCTGCATAAGTTCACTAAAACTCACTGAATTGTTTGATGGGTGAACTGTATAGTAAATAATGCAATAAAGCTGTTAACTTTAACCCAATCCTCCAAATGTTTTAAATATAGAAGCTAATTTCCAAAATATTCTCACTCCTTATTCTTTATTTACCAATTAGACAACAGACTGTTTTCAAGTATAAATTGTATTGGAATTAAAGAAAACTCAAGATAGTAGCAATTTCCCATTTAAGACACGATGTTTAGAAAATTCTAACATAGCATACATATTCCAGTCTTATCTGTAGTGTCAAAAAAAAAAAAAAAAAAAAGAAAGAAAGAAAAAAGCATTGCCCAGTAATTGTACTCTTGGGTGTTTATCCTAGAGAAACAAAACTTATGTCCACATAAAAACCAGTACACAAACATTTAGACCAGTTTTATTTGTTCATTGCTCAAAACTGTAAATAACCCAAATGTCCTTCAAAGGGTGAACGTTAAAACTGTGGTATATTCATACCATGGAATACCACTTAGCAATAAAAAGGAATGAACTATTGATACACACAACCTGAATGGATCTCAAAGGAATTATGATGAGTGAAAAAAAATCCAATTTCAAAAAATTACATATGTATGACTCCATTTATATAACATTTTGAAAAGACAAAATTACAGAGCTGGAGAACAGATCAGTCGTTGCCAGAGAGGCTGGGGGTGCCGGAGGTAATTGTGGCTGTAGAAGAGTAGCTGAGGGGCTCTTGTGATGGCAATTCTGTTCCTTGACTTTGATGGTGGTCACACAAACCACGTGTGACAACATTACAAAGAAGCGAATATGCATGCTTTCACACCTACCACCATATGGGTCTGAGTAAAACTACAGAAATCTAAATAAAGTCTGTGGGTTGTATCAGTGGCAATTTTCTGGAAGTGGTATTAGTCATGCAAGATGTTACCACTGGGAAAAACAGGGTAAAAAGGATATATCAGATTTCTCTGTAGTATTTCTTAAAACTTCCTGTGAACCTATAAGAATTTCAAGATAAAGGTTTTTTTTTAAGTTAAAAAAAAAATCAAGGCACTATATTTGCATCACTTCTTCTGTGGAACACCAATAAATCACATATTCTGAAGCTGCATTATGCTTAAGTCTTGCGATGTATGATTCTTTTTTATGGGGCATAAACCGCCTCATCAGAAGAAAAGTTGTGATCAAAATCAATCATTAACTTTCGACTCCTAAACACCAGAGAAAAAAAGGTATGAAAGAAATTCAGCACTTAAAACTTCTACACCAAGCAACATAAAACCACCTCTGGAAGCAGACTTAAAATTTTCACCGAAAACAAAAACAATCTTATCAATCAGAAAGGTATTTTCTACAGTGTGGTATAAGCCATGTCTTTAAAACACTGTAAGACACACAAACAGGCACAGCTTTTGTTATGAATTCCAGGTTTACCAAGCAAGTTCAAATCACTAACCTGGATTCCCCTTAGCACCCTGACATGTAACAAAGTGCATCTGATAAGGATATCTGAGCATTCTGGTTAGCAGAAAGTACTATCACCATAAACTGCCATTCTGCTTCTACCTGTCTTCTGTGTGCCTAATTTCACCTTCCTTCACCTACTATCCCTCACTGAAAGCCTGTGAAGCTCAGCCCCTGGAATCTGGTGACGTACTGATGGCACCATCAAGTCTTCAAATGGAATGGACAGCTGCCAGGAAAAGGAGGTACAGGTGGGGAAGCCTTCCTGCCCATTTCAAAGAAAGGTGCAGCTGTAAAGTAGCCATTTGAAAAACCGTAACATTACCTGACACTTATAACAATAAAAAGAAAAGCAAAATGGGCACATACTGTAGTCCTTTTGCACCCTGAACTCAACAGATAACTAAAGACAAAAGGATACAAAACATGGGAAGAGATGCTAAAGGAACTAAAAGAAAGGAATGCCAAAGTTCAAACTCAGAGAAGTATGTTCAGAAGATTAAACCCTCTCAATGTTCCAACACAGTGAACAAATACAGAAGGATTTCAAATAGCTAACAAACATATGAAAAGATGTTTAACCTTCTTGATAAGGGAAATGTAAATTAAAACAATGAAAAACCCTTTCCCATCCTATAGATTCCATTCTCCCTTCTCAAATTTAAATCTGATAACCCCAAGTGTTGATATTACAGGCATAACCTGGAGATATTCTGGGTTCAGTCCACAGCAATAAAGTGAGTCATGGGAACTTTCTGGTTTCCCAGTGCATATAAAAATTATGTTTACACTATACTGTAGTCTATTAAGTGTTAACGTCTTTAAAAAATATATACACACCTTAATTATAAAATATTGCTAAAAAATGCTGTCAGAGCCTTCAGCGCGTTGTAAGCTTTTTGCAATGGTGACATCAAAGATCACAGATCACCATCATCATCATATAATAATGAAAAAGTCTGAAATTACAAGAATTACCAAAATGTGACACAGAAACACAAAGTCAGCAAATGCTTTTGGAAAAATAATGCCAACAGACTTGCTTGACACAGGACTGCTACAACATTCCATGTGTAACATGCATCACCTGTGAAGCGCAAAGGAAAACTGGAATTCTGCTGCTGGCAAGAAGAGTCTGGAGGACAATTTAATAGACAGTCAGCCCTCTATCTGTAGGTTCTACGTCCATGGATTCAACCAACTGCTGACCAAAACTATTAGAAAAAAACGAAAAAATTTCTAGAAACTTCCAAGACCCAAAACTTTAATTTGTAGCACGACAGCAACTACGTACATAGCATTTACATTGTATTAGGTATTAAGAGATGATCTGAAGTACATAGGAGGATGTTATAAAGTACACGGGAGGATGTGAGGATGTGCATAGGTTATATGCAAATACCGTGCCATTTTATTTAAGAGACCTGAGTATCCTCAGAGTTGAGTATCCGCAGGGGGTCCTAGAAACAATCCCGTGGTAATACCCAGGGATGACAGTGATTCTTAATACTGAAGAAGCTCGTATCTTATGATCCATCAATTCCACTTAAAAATCTCTAATCTAAAGAAACTCACAAAATTATCACAAGAGAAAATTTCAAAGATGCTTCCAACAGTACTACCTGTAATAAACAAAAGGAAAAGAAATCTAAGAATAGACAAGCTATTTTACCCAATAAAGTACTACATAACAGTTAACATGTGCAAGTCAGATCTAGTATCAACATGGATGTATCTCAAACAATGCTGAAAAAAATAAGATATAAGACAGGTACCGTACACCATTTAGGTTGATTTTCCAAACAAAGAAAAAAGGTTTATATTGATAATGAATTCATACAAACAGGTACTAAAAACAGGAAAATATGCACATGAATGATATATACATCTGCTTCAGTAACAGTGGTGTACTCACCATTTAAACCCCAACTAATGTACACTAAACATTTTAATTAAAATTTCCCAAAGCAAATGTAGGAAAAAATGCTAACATTTATTAACGACGGGTGGAGAGTACGAAGGTACTTTTTACTATTCTTTTGTACTTTTCTGTTAGCTTGCAGGGTTATGTTTTTTCTTAAGTTTTGAAAGGGGTTAGCATATTAGCCAAGGAAAAAAGAAGAGAAAAAGTCTCTGTATCAGGAATGAAAGAAGAGACATCACTACAACTCTTATGAACATTAAATGCATACGGGAAAATTACAAGTAACTTTACGCTTAACGCTGACTGCTTAGATGAACTATGTGTCAAGGAACTTTTCCAACCAAAGCTCACTCAAGAAGAAAGAGAACATAAATAGACCTATAGCTACTAAGTAAACTGATTTGTATTTAAAAACCTTCAGCAATTAAAATAACAAAACCAGAAGAACCTCCCTCTCCCCGGCCAAGAAGACTTCATTAGTGAACTTCTACCGAAAATTTAAGAAAGAATTCTACACAACCTCCTCCAGAAAAAAAAGAGGAGCACTTTTCAATTCAGTGTTACTAGAATACCAAAGGCCAGCATTACTAGAATACCAAAACTAGGCAAGGACAACACAAGAAAACTACACACCAATCTCTCTCACGAATATGGGTCCAAAACTCGTTAACAAATTCCTGGTAAACTGAATCCAGCAATACATAAAAATAATAAAATATGATGACCACGTGGGGCTTATACCATGAATGCAAAACTGCTTCACTATTTGAAACATCAAAATAATTCACCATGTCAACAGATTAAAAAAAACAAATAAACAAAAAACCTATATCTCAGGAATTTCCTGGCTGTCCAGTGTTAGGACTCCTCTCTTTCACTGCAGAGGGCCTGTGTTCAATCTACTGGTCCAGGAACTAAGATCCCACAAGCTGAGAGGCATGGCCAAAACAACAACAACAACAACTGTATCTCAATAAATGCAGTAAAAAAGCATTAATAAAATTCAACATCCATTCATCATAATAATTTTCAAAAAGGCAGCAAGCTACGGGTTCTCTTCAACGTTGCCCATGGTCCTTGCCCATGGAATAAGGGGGAAAAATAAATACATAAAAAGCAAACAGACTTAAAAGGACAAAATAAAACTGTCTTTACTCACAGTCTGCATGACTGTGTATGCAGAAAATCCCAAGGAACATACCAAAAAAATTCTTTAAAAAAAGTGAATACAAAAACCAATTTTATTTCTACATATTAGCAATGAACCACTGGAAATCTAGAGATGAAAAAGTACCATTTACAACAGCATTAAAACACCTGCAATAGATGTATCTAATAAAATATGTGCAAGATCTGTATGCTGCAATCTGCAAAACACTGACAAGAGAATCAAAGACAACTAAATAGGGGATATACACCACGTTCATGGACTGGAAGGCTCAGTATTTTTAAGAACTCAGTTCTCCTCAAAATGACCTACAGTTGAGCTATCCCAATAAAGTAGCCACTAGTGACATGACTATTTACACTTCAATGTAATTAAAATCAAATGAAATTTAAAATTCATTTCCGGACTTCCCTGGTGGCGCAGTGGTTAAGAATCCACCTGCCAATGCAGATCCCTGGTCCAGGAATATCCCACATGCCGCGATGCAACTAAGCCCATGCGCCACAACTACCGGAGCCTGCGCACCTAGAGCCCGTGCTCCACAACAAGAGAAGCCACCGCGATGAGAAGCCGGAGCACCGCAACGAAGAGTAGCCCCCGCTCACCGCAACTAGGGAAATCCCGCGTGCAGCAATGAAGACCCAACGCAGCCAAAAATAAAATTAAATTAAAAAAAATAAAATTCATTTCCTCAGTCTCAATACCCACATTTCAAGAAGTCAACAGGCACATGTTGTTAGTGACTACCATGTATTCGACAGTGTAGATACAAAGCATGACTATCATTACAGAAAGTTCTATTGCTGTTGGGCAGTGCTGATCTCTAGATTCAATGCAATCCCGTTAAAATCCCAGGAAGTTTCACAGAAATCGACAAGCTGATTCTAAAATTTAGAAGACAAAACAATGGACCTAGTAAAGTCAAAACAATTTTGAAAATGTAGAGCTGTCCCTTGGCGTCTGCGGGGGAGTGGTCCCAGAAACCCCCACTTAAAATCGTTTCTAGATTACTTATAGTATCTAATACAAAGTAAATGCTACGCAAATAGCTACTGGCAAGGAGCAAACTCCAAGTTTTGCTTTTCTGAAACTGTCTGGAATCGTGTTTTTTTAAAAAAATGTTTTTTCAATCCATGCTTGGTTCTCTATGGATGCGGACCCTAAGGACACAGAAGGTCAACTGTACCAAGCTGAAGGTTACCTGATTTCACGCCAACTGTATCAAGCTGAAATTTCACGATTTATGCTGACTACTTGCAATAGACAGTATGGTATTGGCAAAAGGACAGACACATAGAATCCATGGAAAACAGAGTGCAGAAATATATCCACACATCTGATTTTTAACAAAGACACCGATATAATTCGACAGAGAAGGGTCTTTCAACAAATGGTGCAGAAAAAATTGGGATGTGCATATGCAAAAATAAGAGACTCAATCTATACCATGCTCCATATGTAAGAATTAACTCAAAATGGATCATACACCTAATTGTAAAACCTCAAACGTATTATAAAGCTGCCAATAAAACATAAAAGAAAATCTTTATGATCCCAGTTTAAGCAAAGATTCTTTGGATAAAACATAAAAAGCATAAGCCATAAAAGAAAAAAATTGATATACTGGGTTTCATAAAAATTAAAAATGTCTGCTCTTTGAAAGACATTATTTTTCCCTTTTATTGAGAAGTAATTCACATACATCACTGTGTAAGTTTGTGTACAGCATGATGGTTTAATTTACATATATTGTGAAATGAGTACCCACAATAGGTTTAGTTCACATCCACCATATAGATACAATAAAAAGATGAGAACTCTTAAGATCTACCCTCTTATCTTTCCTATAGAATAGAGTCCCCGTTTATCCACGGTTTCACTTTCCACAGTCTCAGTCACCCGTGGCCTGAAAATATTACGTGGAAAATTCCAGAAATAAACAATTTATAAGTTTTAAATTGTGGTCCCTTCTGAGTAATGTGATGAAATCTCGTGCTGTCCACTCCATCCCACCCAGCATGTTAATCTCCCCTTTGTCCAGTATATCTCACCCGTGAGTCACTTAGTAGCTGTCCTGGTTGTCTGAGAGAATATCAAAGTATTCCAGCACTTACGTTCAAGTTAAGTCTTATTTTACTTAGTAACTACCCCACAGCACAAGAATAGTGATGCTGGTAGAGATGCTGGCAATTTGAATGCGTCAGAGAGAAGCCATAAAGTGCTTCCTTTAAGTAAACAAGTGAAAGTTCTTGACTCAATAAGAAAAAAAATTGTCTGCTGAGGTTGCTAAAATCTAGCGCAAGAATGCATCTTCTATCCATCAATGTGTGAAAAGGGGTCGGGGGAAGAGAATCTATGCTAGTTTTGCTGTCACACCTCAAACTACACAAGTTATGGCCACCATGCATGCTAAGACAAGATGAAAAAGGCATTAAATATATACAATAAGGTATTCTGAGTGTGTGAGAGACACCACATTCAGGTATTTTTATTATAGTATATTGTTATAATTGTTCTATTTTATTACTGTTGTTGTTAATCTCTTACTGTGCCTGATCTATAAATTAAACTTTATCATGGGTATGTATGTATAGAAAAAAAACATGGTGTATATATAGGGTTCAGTACTATCCACAATTTTAGGAATCCCTTGGGGGTCTTGGAAAGTACGTCCCATGGATAAGGGGGGACTACCGTGTATCATGCAGCAGTGATAACTAAAGTCATAACGTTGTACACTACATCCCTAGTGCTTATTTCTCTTATAACTGGAAGTTCGTACATTTTTAACCATCTCATTCCAATTCTCCCTCCCCGCTGAAGGACACTATTAGGAAAATATAAAGCCACAGACTAGGAAAAAACATTTGCAAGACACATATCTGATAAAGAACTGTTATGCAGGATACATGAAAAACTCTAAAAGCTAAATAACAAAGAAACAAAACATTTTAAAATGGGCAAAAAACCTCTAAACTCATTTCACCAAAGATACATGGGTGAGTTACATAAGCAAATGAAAAGAGGCTTATCATTATTCATTAGGGAAATGAAAATAAAAACTACAATGTGGTACCACTACAACCTACTACACAAAACAGCAACTGGCAATACCAAGTACTGAGAAGGATAAGGATGCACAGAAATGGAATTCCTACACTGCTGACGTGAATGCCAAGTGGTACTTTTAGGATGAGGAAATATTCTTTTCCTTGTTTGTAATTAAAAGACCCAGTTCAGACCTAATACATGAAAAGGTTTGATACTACTATATACAAATACCTCAATAAACCAGATTTTTAAAAAATTCTCATATATTTTCTTAAGTATTTTCTCTAAAATATTTTATCATTTCAGTTTTCCATTCAAAAACTCTTTTCATCGTGTCCTTCTAGATGGCCTTCTGAGAGCCTCATATAACCAGCTTCATCAAACCTCAACTCTGCAAGACAAGATGACTGGCTGTTCCACATCACTAGACAGTATGTTTCTAATGCATAGAAATGTACAACCAATCAGATAAGCTTCAAAAAGACATGTAAAGCATTCTACCTCTGTCAAAGTACTCCAGCTGCTCCACAATTATCTATAGAGAAAGTCATCAAGACGAGTTATCAATATGAAAGGATTGATTCTAAAAACAAAGGACATCTTACAAAGGGAAAGGAAGTGCTACGGATGTGATACAGATGGCAACTTAAAAAAAACACCAATCACTCTTACATACTTCCCACTGGGGGAAATTAGATGGGTTGAAGAACGGAAACATATGTCAAGAGAAAGTTCACGCCCCGAACCCCCTCATTTCAAATAAGAAGTCTACCTGTCAAGCACACCAAACCACAGACTTCCAAAGACAACATAAATGTTGGAAGTCGAAGATCGTAATAACTGTTTATGGACTATAACATGAATCAATCACCAGCAGACCTGCACTAACAAGAAATGTTAAAGGAAGTCCTTCAGGCAGAAGGAAAATATTACCACATGTAAATCTGGATCTACAGAAAGGAATGAACAGCACCAAAAATATATGTTGGGAAAATATATAAAACTTCTCGTTATATTTTAAAATCTCTTTAAAAGGTAACTTGACAAATTAAAGCAAAAGTTAATTGTGGGAGACTACAACATATGCAGAAGTAAACCTATGACAATAATAGTGTAAAGGCTAGGTGCAGGAAAAGGGCTACTACAGTAAGGTTCTTATACTATATATAAAGAAGTGTAATATGACTTAAAAGTAAACTAAGTTAAACATACAACAACAACAACAACCGAAGAATAATAGCTGAGAAGGTAAGAAAGGACATACGTGAAATAAAAAAACAAAAACAAACAAGCAAACAAAAAAACCTCAAACCAAAAGAAGAGGGGGAACAAAGAATCAAGAATAGGTGGGAAGGGACTTCCCTGGTGACACAGTGGTTAAGAATCTGCCTGCCAATAAATGCAGGGAGTGTCGATCCCTGGTCCGGGAGGATCCTGCATGCCGCGGAGCAACTAAGCCCATGTGCCACAACTACTGAGCCTGCACTCTAGAGCCTGCGAACCACAACTACTGAGCCTGCGTGCTGCAACTACTCAAGCCTGTGCCTAGAGCCCATGCTCCACAACAAGAGAAGCCACTGCAATGAAAAGCCTAAGCACCAAGGAAAAGTAGCCCCCACTCGGTGCAACTACAGAAAGCCCGCGTGCAGCAACAAAGACACAACACAGCCAAAAATAAATAATAAACTCAAAAGAAAAAAAAAAAAGAATAGGTGGGAAAAATAAAAAACAAATAGTAAGACAGTAGTTAAAATTTAAAACCAATAATATCAATAATCACATTTAATGTAAATGGTCTTAACACCACAATTAAAAAGGCAACGCTGTGATATCTGATCAGAAAAACTAAACCCAACTACCTACTGTCTGTAAGAAACCCACGTCAAATAAAGATACAAATATGGGAAAGGGTATGCCATGCTAACCCTAGTCAAAAGAAAGCTGGAGTTACTATATTAATATATGACAAACTAGGTAACAGAGCAATAAACTACCAGGGATAAATAGGGTCATTTCACAATGACAAAGAGCTCAATTCGTCAAAAAGACATTATTCTAAATGTTTAGACACCCTAACAACAAAATTGAGATAATTAAACCAGAAGTCAATGAGAAGGATACCTAGAAAATCCTCACACACTTGCAAACTAAGTAACATAATTCTAAATAATGCATCAGTCAAAAAGAAATTAAAGGGATAAAAAAAGTATTTTGGATTGATTGAAAAGGCAAACACATTATCAAATTTATGGGTTGTAACTATAATAGTACTTGAGAGGGAAATTTATAGCATCAAACGCCTATATTTAAAAAAGAAGGCTCTCAAATCATTGACCTCTACCTTAAAAAACTAGAAAGGTATAATAATAGTAAAGACTAAAACAGAAATCAACAAAATACAAAAGAGAAACAAAGAAAAATCAGTGAAATCAAAACCTCACTGAGATCAATAAAATCCTGGTAAGCCCAACTAGACACATCAGGAAAAAGGGAGAAAACACATATCACCAATAAGGAATAAAAGAGGTGACAACTCGGGCTTCCCTGGTGGCGCAGTGGTTGAGAGTCCGCCTGTCGATGCAGGGGACACGGGTTCCTGCCCCGGTCTGGGAAGATCCCACATGCCACGCAGCGGCTGGGCCCATGGGCCATGGCCACTGGGCCTGTGCGTCCGGAGCATGTGCTCCGCAACGGGAGAGGCCACAGCAGAGGCCCGCGTACCGCGCAAAAAAAAAAAAAAAAAAAAAAAAAAAGGTGACATCTCTACAGATGTTATAGATATTAAAAGGATGATATGGGAATATTATAAGCCACTTTATTTCAGTGAAATGGACAAAGTTCTACATTCCTTGAAAGGCACAAACTGTCAGAGTTTGTGCAGGAAGAAAGAAGTAATCTCAATATTCCTATACCTTTTAAAGAAATATAATTTGTAGTTAAAAACTACTTATAAGACTCTAGGCCGCCCAGATGGCTTCACTGATGAATTCTACCAAGCATTTAAGGAATAAATAACACGAATTCCATACAAACTCTTTCAAAAAATTAAAGAGAAGGAACATTTCCCAACTCATTCTATCAGACTCACATTAGCCTGAATGTAAAACCAAACAAATATAAGGTAAGAAAACTACAAACCAATGTCCTTCGTGAACACAGATGCAAATATCCTTAACAAAATAATCCAACATGGATTATTGCCCTGAGAATACATCATGACAAAATGAGATTATCCCAAAAATACAAGGTTGGTTTAAAATTCAAAAAATCAACCAATGTAATTCAGCATTACACATGAAAACCTGTATAACTGTTTTAATAAATCCAGGGGGAAACTCTATTTGACAAAGTCCAACATCTATTCCCCAATAAAAACTCTCAGCAAACCAGAACAGAAACTTCCTCAACTAACCAAAAGAAAACCCAACTAAATACCATACCTAATGGTAAAAGACTGAATGCTTTACTTCCTTAAAAATCAGGAACAATACAAGGATTTTCACTCTTACAACTTCTATTCAACATTGTACTCGACAAATGACCAGTGCAATAGGCAAGTCAGAAAAAACAAACAAAAAAAATCAAGGCATCCAAGTTGGAAAAGTAAAACTCTTAATTCATAGACAAGATCATCGATGAAAAAAACTACAGAACCTGAAAAAAACAAAACAAAAACCCTGTATTTTTATAAACTAGCTACAAACAACCAGAAATTGAAAATTTTAAAGTACCAACATTCACACAGCATCAAAAATGTGATAAATTTGACAAAAATATGCAAGACTTGCACACTGAAAACCACAAAACACTGTTGAGAGAACACTTAAGTAAATGGATAGCTACACACCATGTTCAAGGATTGGAATATGGAATCTAATGTTAAGATGTCCATTTCTTCCCAAGTTTATCTATAGATTCAACAAATCCAAACAACAATCCCAGCAGGCTTTTTTGTAGAAATCGACAAGCTGATTCTAAAATTTATACGATAATGCAAAGGACCTAAATTAATGAAAATTACTTTGAAAGCAAAATTAAAAGTCTTATCAGCCTGCCTCTGTATCCAAGGGCTCCACATCCACAGATGCAACCAAGCAAAAATATTTGGGGGAAAAAAATTCCAACAAAGCAAAACGTGAATTTACCATATGTCGTCAACTATTTACATAGCATTTACATTGTGTTAAATAGTAAAACTACCGCAGAAATGATTTAAAGTACACAAGAGGATGTACACAGGTTACATGCAAATACACCATATTATATAGGGGACTTGTGCTTCTACGGATTTTGGAATCAAAAGGGGGTCCTACAACCAATCCCCATGGATAGTGAGCATCTACTGTATGCCCTGATTCCAAGACATTATAAAACTATACTAATTAAGATAGTAGTAAAGAAAGACAAACATATCAATGGAACAAAACAGAGTGACAAATATACAGTCCATTGATTTTCATCAAAGATGCCAATGCAATTCAATGAGGAAAGAATCATCTTTTCAATAAATGGTGCTAGCGCAACTGGATAGCCATATATGTAAAACAAACAAACAAAAAACCCAACTTACTTCACCCTTACAAAATTTGTATACAAGTGTTAACCCAAAATAGACTAAAGACCTAAATGTAGGCATTATAACTATAAAACTTCTAGAAGATGATCTGAGAAAATCTTAGTGATCTCTGGCAAAGATTTCTTAAATGACACAAAAAATTATAAAAGAAAAAGGAAATTAAAATTCATCAAAATTAGTATATCTGCTCTTCAATACACTTTCAAAACATGTATCTGAATCTAGAAGAACTCTCACAATTCGTAAGTCAAGCAACCGTATTTTAAAATGGAGGAAAGATATAAAAAAGATAATAAAAAGAAAATACACAGATGGCAACTAAGCACATGAAAACACGCTCAACATCATTAGTTATTAGGGAAACACAAATTAAAACCGCAATGAGATACCATCAGAAGCCCTCTTAACATTAAAAAGACTGACCACATCAAGGCTGGCAAGATGTGGAGCAACTAGAACTCTCACACACTGCTTTGGAAATTTAAAATAATATAACCACTTTGAAAAAAAAGTCTGGCAGTTTATTAAACACACCCACTGATTCTACTCTGAGGTATGTACTCCAGAGAAGTGAAAGTATACATCTACACCAAGACTTGTTCAGGAAAGTACAAAGCAGCTTTTTGTTTGTAAGAGCCAGAAAATGGAAACTCAAAGGTCCATCAACAGATGAAAGAACAAACAAATAGCAGAATATGCATGCAATGGAATATTACTCAGCAATCAGAAGTAATAAACATGGATGAATCTCAAAATAAGCATGCTGATTGAAAGAAAACAGACCCAAAGAAGTGTATACTGTATGATTACATTTGTGTAAAATTCAAGAAAATGCAAGCTAATCTATAGTGACAGAAAGCAGATTAGTGGTTGCCTGGAGACAGAAAGGAGCGAAAGCAATTACAAAGGGGCAAGAGGAAATTTTTAGGAGTGATAGATACGATCATTATCTTCTTTGTGGTGGTTTCCCAGTTTACTCTTCAAATGTGAAGTTTTTTATATGCCGATTATACCTTAATAAAACTGAGAAAGAAACACAGATGACAAGATGCTGTGCTTTTTTTCCCTGACTGCAGTGTAATACTTCTTGGTTTCTCTTAATACAAAGGATTAAGTAACACAGAGTTAATACAGAAATTATACATTAGTGTACAAAATTTACACAGGTTTTACTGTTTATCATCTTTTAAAATCAGGAGATAAAAAATCTAGCTGTTTAGTACTATTTGACAGCACATTCTAGAAATGCTACAAATAGATCCTCTTGTAGAGCAGTTATCTTCTCGCTAGTTTCGAAGTATTTTCAAAATACTCCATCTTCATTCCTAGTAATTTTAACTGGCAATAGAGCCTGACATTTTAGCTGTAAATTTAGTATCAATACCATCATTACCATTACACACACACACACACACACACACAAAACACACCCTATAAATTATAACATGCATCTCTTCAGGAACAATCTGCACTGCCAGAGTTTCACCAAGGCATAAAGTGGTTTTCCTGATGACTGCAAGAGGTCATTAATCTAGCTTGTTTACAGCTTCGTGTCGTGTATTTGGGGTCGCTATGCTGTTTCTCACACTCCCTACAGTAGAGTAATCCTACTCTTCTTATCTCCACACCAGTATCTGATCCAAACAATTTCATGTCCAGCACAAGAAAAGATATGAAAGGAACGAAACACAGCCACGCTGAATTTACTGAACGGTCAGTTATCTAGTTAGCTCTTCCCTGCTTCACGTCACCTAAAACTTCTCATGGGGCTGGACACGGAGAGTTGGGACTTCTTTCCCTACTTTTGAATCCATGAGTCTTGAAAAGCCAGAGGTTAGCAAAGAAAAGTTATGTATCAATTTCCACTTGACAGAAGCCTCGTGTGTTCTAATTCCAGGGTCTGCTGTTTGGTGTTTTGTTTGGGGATTTTTCTTGGGGGGGGGGGGCGGGGAATGATAAAAAGGTTGAAGCTAAAATGAATTTGGGGGTTAGATGAGGAAATTCTAAATCATATAAGACAACTGAAAACTGGCTCTAATGTTCTGCATTCATCACTCTTACTTTGCTTCATCTCATAAAGCAGAAGCAGGGGAGGCCAACTAAACTGGTTCCTCTGATTCTAAATACAGCCAATGGAAAGAATTGAAAAAGTGTTCATTCACAGGTAATAAAATGTATTCCACAAATATTTGCTAAACTGAAAGTCAAACTGTATCCTCAAGAACAGAACTATAGAAAAAGTCTGATTTATCTGCACACTACAAATATTCTGACCCTAAAGAACAATCAGTAAGTCCAAAAGCCTATTCTTTAAAGGAAAATATAAAGAACCCAAGAAAACCACATACTATACCTTACTTTCTACAATCCGGATAGGTTTACTCAATCACATAAAGGTAAAAGAGTTTTAAAATGAAGTTCACAGTAGCAGACACCACCATGAAGTCAAAGTTAGAGTTAGCTCTGACCTATCGAAACTCTCATTCATTAGCACGAGGGTTAGAAAAGTTAAAATGACACAAAAATATCCAAAATATATGTCATTATGTCAGACTTTGAAAGGTTTTCCACTTCACCACATTGCCTATTACTAAGAAGCTGGAGAATAAAAACTACTGTAAATTTGAATTTTACTTTATAGACATTTGAACAAGAGTTACAAACAATTTCTAAAGCAGTATTTCATAGAAAACTATAGAGCCTGGATAAAGGAAAGGGGAATAGGAAAAGATAATCAGGACCTGTTTACTTGACAAAATCACTGAACTGGAAATAAAACAAACTTCCAGGGACAGGAAAACAAAACTAAAAAGGACACTTTAAAGATTCTATTGGTCACTGAGAAAAACAAAGCAATATCCTTATACCAATTTTCTGTGAGCATGTTACGAACAAAATTAATTCTGAAAATACACCTCTCAAAACCACAAGAGGATCACAATGACTCGTCAAGTTAGCATAAGTTGATTAAGTATTAGGATTAACTCTAATACTAAGTTTAGCAAAAGTTTCCCAATCTACTGATCAGCTTGGTTGCTGTGTACTAAATTTATTCAATTTTGTAAAGACATTTCTTGCTTGTAAATATTCTTTAAAACTAGGTATTGATTTTACAGAAGTTTCTACATTAACATCTATTTAGAAACCTTAGTCTCTATTTTCAATGATAATTTGTTCTCAAAATTCACACTACAGTTATTAAGTGCTTATTAATAGCTAATAGTTTTATTTAAAATGCAACAGGGCTTCCCTGGTGGCGCAGTGGTTGAGAGTCCGCCTGCTGATGCAGGGGACACGGGTTCGTGCCCCGGTCCGGGAAGATCCCACATGCTGCGGAGCGGCTGCACCCGCGAGCCATGGCCGCTGAGCCTGCGCGTCCAGAGCCTGTGCTCCGCAACAGGAGAGGCCACAACAGTGAGAGGCCCGCATACGGGAAAAAAAAAAAAAAGCAACAAATTCACTTTTTTACCAAAACATCCCAATTCATCAGGAAAAATATCTTCTCACATGAAATTCATTACTCACATGAAATTCATTATTAGATCAAAGATTTCTGAAAATACTAACAATTCAGAGGCTCTGTTTATAAAACAGTACCAGCTGAAAGGGAAAGATCCGGGACTTCACTCCTGAAAAATAATAGGTAAAATTCCAACATGTCTAAATTATTAAACAATTCAAAAAATTCTCTAGCCCACCTCTTGAACATCCTTTTGGTAAGAGAATTACAATCATTCTGAGTCCTATGTAGCTGCAAAATTTCTAAGAAAAATAAAGACTTCACGATCTTGTCAATTTTAATCCTCCTTAAGCCATACTCTTGAGCCTAGTAGACCCTCTAGTCACTGTTTTACAAACCTTTATAGATAGCTCTGTTTCTAAAACCTTCAAGCAGAATGGAATTTAAGAGGAGGTCATTCTTTAGGAGTTCTCCTGAGAAGGATCACCTTTTTAAAAGATACTGCTTCAGAAGAATTCTATTTTGCAATCAATTGTTGTCTCAGCTGTGAGCAGAAAAGCAGGTATCAACTTGAAAGGGAGATAATCAAGGGACCTATCTAAACAGTAACAACAGAACAGTAACAACAGACTATGCAAAGACTAATGTAAAATTAGAAACTAAAGAGAGGAAGTAAATTAGGGGTAGCAGTATTTCCAAGTCATTTACCAAGGTGTTTTCTTTTTTAAATGGACATACCCATTTGCAGAGAGGGTTAACCAATATACAGCACAATCATTTTAAAAAGGAAACAGGATTCTTAAAAGAGAGATTAGGAGAATGGATTACACTCTAAAGGGTATCATGAAGAATACAACAGCAGCAGCACAGAAGACCCTGCCTCTGAAGACATAACAGTATGTCACTGTACCTGTCCATGAGGGCTTCAAATGTAAACTTGGGGCAACAAACGCAAACAAGAAGTTTCGGTACAAAAATTATGCTATGCTATGCTAGAGATGCATACAAACTGCTTCAATGATCACAGAAAAAAAGAATCAAGAAAGGATTCCCAAAAGAGCTGACATGAGCTACGTCTAGAAGCAGAAGGTGGCATTTCCTAGGCAACAGTAAGAGGTAAGACTATAGTTCCCTGTGCTATACAGTAGGACCTTGCTGTTCATCCATTCTACAGAGTCTTTCTTTTAATTAAACGATATAATAAAGACCAAGTAAGCATACCCATGGGGCTGCAGGACACCTGTCTGTACTTAAAAAAAAAAAAAAAAAAATCATCTTCCACACCAGGTGTTCTGTCTCGAAGCCCATATCTTAAAGATCCTTAATAGGAGATTAAATGAATCTAGTGTTTTGGTCAGTCTGCAATGAGCTTAATTTATTTGGGAAAATCAGGGACAAGGATTTATTAACCCATAAATGAAGAATTTAAAAATAAAAAGATTAACTATAACTTAAATAGGAAACTATTTAGTTACACATAAAGCTGACAATGCCAAAAAGTTTTAACAAATAAAGTTTTCCTTTTCGAGATTCTGAAATGTGTATCTACTGATATATCTTGGGGGTGGAGGGTAAGACATTACAAATACATTATTTTCTATATATTTTAAGACAAGTTATTTGGCATCATGATATTCAAGAGTCATTATATTAAAAGCTAACAAAATTGACATAAATCACAGTGTTTCAAAACTGGAGGAAACATAGACATCATCTAGTTCTGTGAATTTCAGGGAATTTCAAGTGTTAACTGCAACCCACAGTTTTACATTCCAACCTAGCACACAAATCTGTATATATATATTTTACAATATATTATTTTTAAGATATATATAATTGTTAGTAGCGGACATCGTGTATAGTGAAACATTTAAGAAATCCTAGGCATTAAGATTGCCCCTGCCAAAACAGTAGACATCTTTGTAACATGATTACATCAAACTTCATCCCCAAAGTCAATCAGGATAGCTACATTCCACAAACCTCACAACTCTTCAATAAAGAAAAACAAATACCAAAGCAGAATTTCATGTTGTAAGACATCACCAAGATCAGAAATGATGAGTCTTTCGTAGGAGTTCTGATGGGTTCTTTGTGTAAGATTTACAGCCCTTAACTATATAAGGGTAAAGGCTATATAGACAGGAAGAGAGGCACTGTGAGGCAAATCATGCTGAGCCAAAGTAAAACTATCCGAAAAGGCAGAGAGAAAACCAAGGGGCAAAGAACATTCCACCTACCTCCCCCTGTCATCACTTGGTCCTGAGCACCAAAACATAACTTCCCTTCTATAAATATGCTTCAACGATGCACACCAAAAGTACTTGTGTCAAGATGACTTGATAGTTTACTGTCACACATTCTGTCCCAGGGTACCCAGCAACAAATTGGATGTCCTGGGACTTCCTCAATTTTCTTAATTGAAGAAGAAACCAGAAAAAGGTCAGCAATGCATACACTGAAAGGAGAATCTACGTATTAGAACACAAAGAATGAACACCTGATGATATATGCTGCACCTGACTCTGCCCAGGAGATGACTGCCTTGCACTGCACCACTGCTCTGGGAGAGTCAATCATTCACAAACTGCCTCTCACCACTGACTTTTAATGGTGGCATGCAATGTTCTTTCAAAGAATTGTTTAATCTTCTGAGTAAGTCAAGCAACGAACAGCACTTCAGACGAATAGCACTTCAAATAATCTGATTTTAAGGCAGTCGGCATATATAGCATATTCTTAGCCCATTTTTATGGGTATATTTAACCAAGAAACAGAAAGATAAACACTCAACTTCACAACAAGCAAAATACATCACCTAATCTACACAGACTTGTATTAACTTTTTACATCACACATAACCTGATTAGGCTAATAATAATGACGGAATAACTCTGAATCAAAAGAATACAGTTAGGGCTTCCCTGGTGGCGCAGTGGTTGAGAGTCCGCCTGCCGATGCAGGTGGACGCGGGTTCGTGCCCCGGTCCGGGAAGATCCCACATGCCGCGGAGCGGCTGGGCCCGTGAGCCATGGCCGCTGAGCCTGCACGTCCGGAGCCTGTGCTCCGCAACGGGAGAGGCCACAACAGTGAGAGGCCCGCAAAAAAAAAAAAAAAAAAAAAAAAGAATACAGTTAAAACACTTTCGTACCATATTAATTTGTCCATTTAATTATAGTCATTTTTCTATTTCTTCTATTCTACTAACTGGGTAGGAAATCAAATAAGTTACTTCACTTTTCTGAGCCTCAGCTTCTTCAACTGTGAAAGCTAGAATAATAACTACCTCTCAGGATTGCTCTGAGTACTGCACTGGGAAAACAGACCAAAAACTGGTATGCAAAATGTAAAGTACTATGCAAATACAATGTATTTGAGGATATCATCTTACGACTTACAGTCTAAATGTTCAAGTGCCTCATGCAATATTTTGCACATAAGTGCTCAAATATTTGTCCATTCATTCAGTCATAACTTTAAAGTTAGGGCCCAAAACTTTAATTCTGGAAAACAAAGGTTATGTCATATACTCCTCACATATTTATTCACTAGTAATATTATTAAGAAATCAGTTGTGCCTTTAGAATGATGAGTCGTTCAATCAATACACAATCTACTGGAATAGTAACATTACCATCAGTTATATATTGTTTACAGTATGTATTCTGTGCCAGGTCCTGTGCCAGCTATGCTATATACATTCACTCATTTAATCCTTAGAATACTCCTAGAGAGAAGTTATTATCCATAACTGAAAAACTAAAGCACAAGTTTAAGTAACATACCCAAGGTTACAAGGTTAGCAAATGACAGAGCTGGTGTTACTCAAACTTAGGTTTGACAACCAAAGCCCTGACTTTCAACTACTACTGCTACTACTCTCCAATATGGGAGCCATGAGGCACCTGTGGCTATTGAGCATTTGCAGTGTGGCTAGTCTGAATTGACTCATGCTGTAACTGTGAAATACACACCGTAATTTGAACACCTAACATGAAAAAAAAGAATGTAAAATATCTCACTGCAATTTAATATTGATTACAAGTTGAGATGACAGTGATTTGGATATAATGCATTAAAATATATTCTAAAAAATAATTTCACCTGCTTTTTGCTTTCTTACTGTCTGTCGCTAGTAGAAAGTTTAAAATTACATGTGGCTTATAATGCATATACTTCTCCTGGGCAACACTGATTTAGAATATTATACAGGATTTTGTAAAACAAAGAGCACAATGGGGTTCCCTGGTGGCGCAGTGGTTGAGAGTCCGCCTGCCGATGCAGGGGACACGGGTTCGTGCCCCGGTCCGGGAAGATACCCCATGCCGCAGAGAGGCTGGGCCCGTGAGCCATGGCCGCTGAGCCTGCGCGTCCAGAGCCTGTGCTCCGCAACGGAAGAGGCCACAAGAGAGGCCCGCGTACCGCCAAAAAAAAAAGAGCACAAAACATTTTTTTTCTTAAATGTTTTAATATTTTTTTATCCATATTTAATGGAGTATAGTTGCTTTACAATGTTTTGTTAGTTCCTGCTGTGCAGCAGTTAATCAGCTATATATATACACATATATCCACCCCTTATTTGGATTTCTTTCCCATTTTGGTCACCACAGAGCACTGAGATCCCTGTGCTATACAGTAGGTTCTAATTAGTTACCTATTTTATACATAGTAGTGTATATATGTCAATCCCAATCTCCCAATTCATCCCACCCCCATTTCCCCCTTGGTATCCATACATTTGTTCTCTACATCACTGTCTCTATTTCTGCTTTGCAAATAAGTTCATCTGTATTATTTTTCTGGATTCCACATATAAGCGATATTATACAAGAGCACAGAACAATTTTAAATTTACAAACACAACATATTTTAGAGTATACAGATATGTTCCAATAATAACAGCTGTTTTAATACTGTTAGTGTAACCAATATAAACAAAACTTTCAAATCCCTTAATCTAAAATTTGATTTTGCTTACTTAAATTTCAATATTCTAGAATTAGATTTTTTTTAAATTTCCTATTGTGAAAATTGGTTTTTCCAACCGCAAAACTGATACCAACTCATCCACACTACAGAAATCACAGAAAAGCACACATACAAAAAAACCCCATCATCCCACCAAGCAGAATTAGTCTTTTGATCAGTCATTACTTCTAGGTATGTGTATTAGTGAAATGGTATGAAATATTATTTCAAGTGCGATTATATTGTTCATCATTTTGTAACTTGCTTTCTTTCAATATATTAAGAGCATTTTCTTATATTACATATTATTTCTAAATGTGTTCTTAAATTTTTATTTGGAAATAATTATAGATTCATAGGAAGTGGCAAAAATAGTACAAGGTCGTAAATAACCCTTACCCAATTTCCCCAAAATTGCATCTTCTTGATTATAGTACAGTATCAAAATCAGGAAATTTACATCGGTATACTATATGTAAACAGTTCCGTGTCATCTTATCACACGTGTAGATAGATGAAACCATCACTACAATCAATATTCAGATCTGTTCCATCACCACAAAGACCTCCCTCTTGCTACCCTTTTCCAATCACACGCATCTCCCTCCTTTTCCCGCCATCCCTGACCCCTGACAACCACTAATCTGTTCTCTCTGTAATTTTGTCATTTCAAGAATGTTAATGGCATCCTACAGTAGGTGACCTTTAGAGATTGACTTTTTTCCCTCAGCAGAAGGGCCCTTTGAGATCCATGCCGGTTGTATGCATTGATAGTTTCTTCCTTTTTAACTGCTGAGTAGCAGTCCATGGTATGGATGTACCATTCACATACTGAAGGACATTTTTGTTTCCAGTTTCAGGCTATTGCAAGTAAAGTTGCCATGGATACTTGTGAACAGATTTTGTGTGAATGTCAGTTTTCATTTACCTGGAATAAACGCCCAGGAGTGAAATTCCTAGGTCACATGGTAAGTTTTATAAAAAACTGCCCAAACTGTTTTCCAGAGTAGTTGTACCATTCTACATTTCCACCACCACTTGATAGAGATCTCAAACCATTTTTAAGAGGTGCAAAATATTTATGGCTATTCAATAGTTTCTAACAATTCCTTGTTGATTCCTATGTAAGTAATTTCATTTTTTGTTAAAATAACGATGCAATTAATATACATAACACAGAATTTTCACATGCAGATCCTGTAAATTAAATTGTTGGGGAACAGGATACAAACATTTTAAAGGCATTTGCTACCAACTGCCGTGATGGCCTTTGGAAAATTTAAATCAACTTACACACCACCCACCCAAGGGTCTATAAAAATGCCCATTTCCTAGCCTCACTAAAAATTTTTTTTTAATCTTTAATTTTTTATTTGCAAAAAAGTGTTACCTTGTTTTGTATTTATTTGAATAATGGGAAGGTTGTATACATTTCCCACACTTCCTAACTTAATTTGCAGTTCTTTCATAAATTACCTGTTCATGTTCTTTGCCAACATTTTACTGGAATGTTGGTTCACTGATTTTAAGACCTGGTTCTGTCTCTCTAACTTACATTGCAAAGAAATAGGTTTTTAAAATAAACATCTGAAATTCAAGCCAAGTGTTAGTAATGCAAGATAACTGCTGATTTTAGGACGTAAAAAATAGTTTAGTTGATATGGTCCCCCAATTTATCAATTCACACAACATATTTATTAATTAAGGAATCACCTCTAATGCCAGCTCTGGATTAAAAACATGGTTCCTAGAACGTTGATCACTTACTTCTCTTAAGCTCACTTCAAAATACTAAGACATAATTTTTCCTTAACAGACATCAAAAACGATCTTCACCTTCATGAGGAAGCGTGGCTGGCTTCTCTTTAAAGGAGAATTTAAGGTCATCTAAACCAGTCTTCAAAGTGTGCTCCCCACACCAGCAGCCATCAACATCACCTTGGACTTGAACTTGTAAGAAATGCAAATTCTCAGGATACCCCAGACCTACTTAATCAAAAACTCATGGCCTACATATGAAATCTGATCTGTTGTTAGAAAACAGTCACCAGGTTTGTTTTCGCCCTCTGAGTAACCACCATGCACTTTTGTGTTTAAGACCCAATAAGCTGATGAAACTGGCATCCTATATCACCCTTAATTTCTTGCCCCTCCCAAAGGCTATCAAAGTTTCCTCTTCAATTATATTGCTTATGATCTGAAATTACAGAGAAAATGTTTTGAGCAAGTTTTAAGATGCTTCTTTTACATCCCCCTTTCCTAGTTTCTTTTCCCAGCCAAAGGATAATTTAAACAGATTTTCTAAATTGACAGAGAGAGGAAAGGAGAGGAGGAATAAAGATCTAATTGTATTTAAAAATAAAAATTTCACCTGTTTTACCTTGTGATTTCAACTACAGATGGTCCCTGACTTATGATAGCTTTTTCAACTTTACAATGGGGCAAAAGTGATACACATTCAGTAGAAACCACACCTCAAATTTTGAATTTTGATCTTTCCCTGGGCTAGAGATATGTGGTACAATACTCTCTGGTGATGCCGGGCAGAGGCGGGGGCCGCAGCTCCCAGTCAGCCACGTGATCAGCAGGGCAAACAACCGATGTACTTACAACCATTCTGTACGCAGACAACCAATCTGTTTTTCACTTTCAGTACAGTATCAATACATTATATGAAATATTCAGCACTTTGTTAAAAATAGGCTTTGTGGGCTTCCCTGGTGGTGCAGTCGTTAAGAGTCCGCCTGCCAATGCAGGGGACACGGGTTCCAGCCCTGCTCCGGGAAGATCCCACATGCCACGGAGCAGCTGAGCCCGTGCGCCACAACTACTGAGCCTATGCTCTAGACTCTGCGAGCCACAACTACTGAAGCCCGTGTGCCTGGGGCCTGCGCTCTGCAGTGGTGGAGGCCATCACAATGAGAAGCCTTCACGCCACAACTAGAGAAAGCCTAAGCGCAGCAATGAAGACCCAATGCAGCCAAAAATAAATTTAAAAGATTAAAAAAACACCACAGCTTTGTGTTAGGTGATTTTGCCCAACTATAGGGTACTGTAAGTGTTCTCAGCACGTTTGAGGTAGGCTAGGCTAAGCTGTGATGTTTGGCAAGTTAGGTGTACGTATTAAATGCATTTTTGACTTACGGTGTTGTCAACTTATGACAACTTATGACGGGTTATCTGGATGCAACCCCATTTAAAGTCAAGAAAAATCCGTACTTATGATTTCTGAGTAACACGGGAGTTTATCTGCAGTGCCTTTACTGAGAATTCATCTTTGGCACCACAGTCTGTGTCAATCACTGCACAGAAGTGAAAAAATAGCCACATAAAGAATGAGTCAAGACTTAACAGCAGTAATTAATCTAAATAACAGTAATGTATACCACGTATAAGGTACAACTATCAAGTTATGGGTATGTTAACACAACAGAACTTAACACAATGAACAGCATAGCAAAACATTTCCAAGAACACCCAAAATGTTCCGTAGCCATTTTTAAACTCCCTTTAGGTGCCAGCTTACAAGTGCACCCACCTAGTTCCTTATCACATCTCAAAACTGGTTTTCCACAACGTGACTGATCCTCTGCTTTATTAGCACACTTTTCGACATGACTTTTGGCAGCCTAAATCACCAAATGGGCAACAAAAAAGGAAAAAGAGTCATCACAGTTATTGTTATTTAGTTAAGTGTGCTAAAGCTCTGAAGCCCAAAACCACTCCAGGAAGTACTTTAAATGCATGGCCCAAGGTCTCCAAGGTTGTAAACTCTGTGTTTAATTTCTAGAACATGTTTAGAAAACAAAATCAGAAAAATGAGAATACTACTTCTTAAGGACATGCTTTATAAAGACAAATTTCCCGTAATCCAATAACTTTACAGACAAGACGCAAGCCCCAAAGTGCAATACGTATCAGAACTCTTAACTGCAACAGTTTTAAAGGCGACTCCAAACTTCCAGTCTTCATCTATTCTACATACATTGAGTGAACCCCTACCAAGTGCCTGGCACTGTAACAGACACAGAAAAATATATGAAAAGAAAGATCGTGCCCTCAAAAAAAAGGTGGAAACATAACAAAGGTAATCAAAGAAAAATGCGGTTCAAGTGTTAGGAAGAGGTATACATGATCTTAGGGCGTTGGAAAAGGCTTCCAGAGACATGTAGAAAGACAAATAAGAGTCAGCCAGGCTACAAGGAAGGAGGAGCATTTTAGAAGAAATCCAGAGGAAAAGAACGTGTGAAGGTATGGAAATGAGACATCATGGTCCATGCTAGGAAAACACCAAGCAGTTCGGTATGAAACACACACATGCTGTGTGTGGAGGGCAGATAGGGTGGTGGCAGGCTGCTTCCAGAAATTCTAAAGAAACGGTAGAGGACCATGAAGCCCCTTGTGATGCTCAGGATTTGGACTTTACCCTAGAAGCAATGAGAACCAGGAGATAATTTAAGCTGTCCAAATGGAGAGGCCCAAGAACCAGTCGAATCTGTTTGTCACGCGTATGTGTACATGGGGATGGTGACAGGTGGTTAACAAATAGTATCTGGGAATTACCAGCCTGTGAACAGAAGTGGAAAGGTACGGGTGACATCTAAGGAGAGTGAACAGTTAAAAAGGAGGTAGGAGGAGGCAAAGAACTAACTAACTTGTATCAACCTGTACAACAAACCCTACATCCAAGAATGAAAAAGGCCTAGTTCAAACCTCAGATTCAGTGAGGCCTTCCCCAACACACCCCATATACTGTCTCTACCTCCTCTAAAAAGCACTTAGGGTCTCTACCAGGTACCCATCCACTCCATGCCTACCATGGCATTCACACCACTGGCTATCTTTTTATGGTCTTATCTTTTCAACAAGTTTGTTAGGTTCCTTGTTTATTCAACCAGTGCCTTGAAATATAAATGACCGATGAACAATATTACTCATGAGAGCCAAAAGTTTACTCCATTTGCATACTCCAGAAAATTCCACACACCACGTTTTATTCCTTTCACCTAATGATGTGTGGATTTTATGCTGCTGCTGGGAGGAGATGACTGTGTTCAACTGTGTAGGTCATGAACAGAAGGTGCAGAGAGATCCCATCTCTCGAATGTGTTAGGGGTCTGTATGTAGAGTTGAGCTCTAAGATATTCTTAGGATGAAACAGCAGTGGTTGACTACACAAGAACCACACACAACATGGATATTCACAAGCATAACAATGAGTGAAAAAAGCCAGACCCAGAAGTGTACATACTGTATGACTCCACTTAAATAAAGTTCAAGGGGAAGTGACTGCAGCGTGAACAAGGGGCATCTGGAGTCCTGGTAATGTTCTGTTTCTTAATCTGGGTACTGGTTACACAGGTATGCTCACTTTGTGCAAGTTCATCAAGCCTTACAATTATGATTTGTGCACTTCTCTGTATGTATGCTACAGTTCAAAAAGTTTACTTAAAAATAAACAGGCAAGGCTTCCCTGGTGGCGCAGTGGTTGGGAGTCCGCCTGCCGATGCAGGAGACGCGGGTTCGTGCCCTGGTCCGGGAAGATCCCACATGCCGCGGAGCGGCTGAGCCCGTGAGCCATGGCTGCTGAGCCTGTGCATCCGGAGCCTGTGCTCCGCAGCGGGAGGCCACAGCAGTGAGAGGCCCGCATACCGCACAAAAATAAAAATAAAATAAACAGGCAAAAAGAAAAAACGGGAGGAGAGATAGTGTTAGGAAGTATAAAGGAAGATGTCACAAAGAGAAAAGGCCCTGGCGATGGGACAAGAGGGCAAATGAGAACCACAATGACTGTAAAATGTTTTACTTTAAGTTGTAAAGGAGACTTTTGGAGACCCACCATTTCCTAAAGCACTAAGGAACCGAATTAGTGCTAATAAGTATTTTCGTAAGCTACAGCCACTTGGAATTTCTTCAGCATCTACAGAAGCACACAATAAATACATGATGCATGAAAAAATACACACTGAATCCATTCAAAACCTCCCATCCTAGTAACAGCTGACCCTTGAACAACATGGGTTTGAACTGCACAGGTCCACGTATACACGAATTTTTTTCAATAAACACATACTACAGTACCATACAGTCCGTGGTTGGTTGAATCCACAGATGCAGAACTGCAGATATGGAGACCAACTATGGGACTTGAGCAGCCAGGGAAATCCGTGACAGGTCCTGGAACGAATGCCCCTCAGACACCAAAGGACAAGTGTTACGTGGATTTTCAGCTATGCACAGGGGGGTAGGTATCAGCGCCCCTCACCTTCCAGTTGTTCTAGGGTCAACTGCAACAGGATATACTGGCACGTTAGCTGGCCAGACTTTAGTCTACGATGTGTAGCTAAAAGTTGAGCAGCCTATGCAGAAAGGCTCGAACTCTAAACTGTCCCCCACCAAATGAGCTAACTGGCACAGGTAAACCTCCAGAAATAACTATCCCCTTGCTCCAAAAGAAAGCAGCTTTAGTGTTTCCTAAAAAGGCAAATGTGTATCTCGACACTGCCTACAAAGCAGTCGCTCTGCCCAGTACTCACCACTCTGTAGTTCCCTATTCTGCTCTAATTTCTTCAGAGCACTGGTCTCTAGCTGAAATGATCTTATTCTTCTGTTCGCTTGTTTATTTTCTTGTCCTCGCCATAGTACTTTAAGCTCCACGGGAACAAAGATCTCATCTGTCTGTACACCACTGGACACCCAGAGCCCAGATGTCTGTGTGCTCAATAAAAACTTGTCAACTACCCAGGTAATTTACTTTAAGGCCACCAAGTATACATAAGATCAAGTCAGTACTAATAAATCAGTTAAGTCCAGTGTAATAGCAAACACAAAATAAATTATCACTCCGTTTCTGGGTAAGAGTGATCTCTAAACCTGTACCCGCTTTTGTATCAGCTTCGAGGCCGAAAGGTTTGACAAGGTTTGATGATTTGGAGGACCGGTAATTTTTCTATGTATTTTATGGAGAAATTTTACAAAAGACAAACGCTACAATAAAGCCAGTGTGGCCTAAGGAACAGAACCACTGTGGCGAGTGACCCAGAACTGCGGGGAAGGGCCTGGCTCCTCTCTAGGTCAGGTACCCCTCTGCTTTCTGGGAGGCTTCCTATCCGAAAAGTACCACAGGATGATGCTCTCTTCTGAAGCTTCCAGCAAAGATCAAAACTTTCACGTTTCACTAAATATGTGTGTTTTCCCCTAAAACTTCTAAAGTACTTCATGACTAGTCAAGAGGCTTTCAACTGTCAGGGTATCTGAATTTAAGAGAAGAAAAAGTCCAAAGTTACAACTGCAAAGAATCAGGGAGTTCCTGGACAAGGAAAATATTTTACACACAAACAACTGAGTACTACCAACTTCCCATTCAATATCCTTAGTACCGGAATTTTTTTATTTTAAAGTCACACAATCTTATTACACATCTAAAGCAAATTCTTCACTTTTACTTGTCTGTAAAAACTCTAAATACGGTACATTTTTCAGGGGAATAGTATTCATTGCAGCACTATTATCGAAGAACCACTAATCAAGAAGAAATGCAGCAATATTTTAGTAATTTTAATTTTACAATAGAGATCATTGCATTCAGAGAAATAACAAAACCAAAAGTAAAATATACTTCATTTATCACCATGTCTAGGAAGTTACTCTGCCCCATACTAAAAAACTTCAACTTAGCAGAACAACGGTTAGGTAAATTTGTGAGTTTGTGGTTTTGTTGGTTTTCTTCCTTTTAAAAGCTGATATCCTCTTTCATGAGACAGGCAAAGTGGGCTGGGAAATAGTACTTTGGCTATCACCTAGGGAAGGGGTAGTGTTTCTTTCCCACTCACCACCACCTTCCATAGACACTCCTTTATTTACTACCTTGAAAGGCTCAGAGTACATCATCATGGTGGGGAGGCGAACTTCTCAGCCGCAGGTGCCTCCTCCATACTCTAGTGTTAAAGACTCCGTAAAAGTGTATCACAGAACAGGCATGAGGAAGCCATTCAATGTGACAGAAATGTACTAAAACTGGTTTGTGGTGATGGCTGTACAACTTTTTAAAATTTCCAAAAATCACTGAATTGTACACTTACACAGTTGATGCATCATATGGTATATAAATTATGTCTCGATAAAGCTATTAAGAAAAAACAACCAGCAGGGTAGAAAGTGGAACAGTATAGGCGGAAAAAGGACTGTATTTAAGAAATAAACAGACCCAAAACAAAATTGGTAATACATCCAAAATAAAGCTCTCCACTGCCCCGTGAACCTCCAAGTAGCCTATTAAGTGTTGCCTCCTTCTTCCCTTAACACGTTCCTTTCGAGCTTCTGACCCTCTGCTCTAAGCTGCTACAGAAAGAAGAAAAGACCTTCTGAAACACTTTCATGACTCCACCCACAGAATTAAATTTATCTAGTACACATGGCAATAATAGTGAAAGATGGCAGGTAATTCTGTAGAAATCAATTCTTCTTATCCAGAAGAATTGAGGGGAGGGGGAATTCTTCTAATTGATGCCCAAGCCAGACTGCTCAGACCTCCCGTAGCACTTTATTTATACCTCTCTCAGAGCCTTTATAACTTGGATTACAGCCATTCCTATACATGTCTTACCAACCTTTTAACACCCTCCTCCCGTCCCCAATGTCTTCAGCAGACTCTTTCACACCCTAGTAATTTAATAAATGTTCTTTGGATGAGTGGCAATATTTTCCTAATGAAACTGAGGAATATCAATTCTATTCTCAAAGAATACAGTTCTATGTCCTATTGGACTATCACTAATTCAAAGCTGACTTCCTTGCTTGATTGGTAGATAGATGATGGCAACAACAGTGACAACAATGATGAACAAACTCCAGAATTACCACTGGCTACCCAACCAGCGAGGCTGTTATAATACAAAACATCAGCTCAGAGCAATAAAACCCAATTTCTATGCCAGTCAACAGGCTAGAAGTCCTTTTATTACTTAAAAATTATTCTAAAAATCACTGATTTTTGCCTATTACCCAGTATCCAAAACCCACCAAGTTTTCTACTGCCATCAATACCAAGTCTGATTAAAACTATACAAGGCAACAGATGTCAAATCTTTGTTGTATCAAGAAAATTACACACACAAAAAAAAAGGCCCAGGAAAAAAACAAAGCAGTAGTAACTAGTGTCACAGAAAAATTAACAACAGTTAATACACTGGATAACACAGGAGGAAAACCTGTGAAATTCACCCTTTCACATGAAACCCATCCACAGCATAAGAAAGCCAAATGTTATCTGCCTTTTGATCAATGACTTCTAGAACAAAATCTTTTATAAAGACTTCCAGATCTAACACATGAAAATACTGACAATAACCAAGATGAAATTAAGTTATGTAAAAGTATCATGAGTTGGTAAAAATTTAAATCCTCAGATCTCTAAAATCTGTGTTCAAATTCTACACAACCACAGACCTAAAAAAGTCACAGACTCTTCAAGATAGTAGGTGAGTATCCTGTTCCTGAAACATTTTCATTATTAGTAATTTAATATATTTGTTAAAAAAACAATTCCAATGTTGTCATCTGTGACTCTGAAAAAATTTTAAACAACTATATTGTTTTTAAAATCAAAACCTTACACGTGCTTCCAAAGAGCTGATGAGTCAGATTTTTTTATACATGTAGAAACTGAAATGCACTTTATTATGAGATAATTATTCCCAGCAATACACTGGATGTAAACTTCTGAATCTGCTTTAAGTTTCTCTTCACCAGTAAAGTTCTCAAGTTCTTAGGAGTTTCCTAGTCACTTACTTTAACATCATCTACGGTAACACTCAAAGCAAAACCACAATAAAGAGGTTTGGCCTCTGAGGGATTCTACATGTAAAAAAACATTACTCAAATAAAATACAATCACTATTGCTTTAAATAACAAATACATTTCTAAACTTTCATGGCATTTGATGGAATTCCCTGTTTTAGATAGCGAAACAAAATCTACTAAGCTCCCAATCTAAATCTACTAATCTACTAAGCTCCCAATGAGTGTTTCTTATTTTAACTAAATCTGCTCTATGATAATACAGAATATTGATATGAATTTACTTTAAAAAGTACCTATGGGGAAATAGGTACTTTTTAGTTCTGGAATACTTTTATTCAAAAGTCTCAGTATTTAGAGTTAGTGGAATTCACAGAACTGTTCCACCAGTAATTGGACAAAGTTGCCCAATATCCTATTTATTCCCAGGTATAAATAAAGCAATGAAACCCTAAGAGGACACATTCATTTAGCCAAAGAACAATAACCAGTTAGAACTGTGCAATGCTACTACACGGTAATGTTGGAATGCCACCAATTCAAAAACAAGTACCTGATGAAATAAGACTTTTGGCAATCAACTTTAAAGATCCCCAAGGAACTCACTCATTCTTTCTCTCTTTCTCTCTCTCTCTCACACACACACACACACACACAGCCCCGCCGATGTCTGCCCATTAAATGACATAAAGAATAGTTTTTAACTTCAAACTCTAATCACTGAAACAAATTCCAGTTACAAGTTAAAAGATGACCGGAAGACTACAAAATCAGCTTCCACATTTCATTCAAGAATATCTAAATGTTAAATCTGGAGTAGTTCAATTCGTTTTGATACCACACAGTTTACCACCTTCACTAAAATGAGGAATTCCTTCAACATTCTTTGCATTTTAATAAAGCTCTAAACACAAACTTCAGTATAATCACGCTATTCATTCTACATTTTGCAAAAATCGTCCTCCATCACCATTTCTCATAAGCTAATCAGAAACATACACACACACACACACACACACACTGACAGTTCAGTCTTCCAAAAAATGCGCTTTCTTTATCAAACCCCAGCATTTATCTTCAAGTGCAAGGAAAACAAAAAAAAAAAGACATTTGCAGTTCAAGACAGGAAAAGCACAACCACCGCGTTACTGTACAACCACCACCAAATTTCTCAGGGAAGAGAAGAATAATTCACGACAGGCAAATTAAAAACATTCTGCACATGGCAAAAATAAAAGGTCCAATGTCCTACAATCCATAGCAAAGCTTCCTCTCTTTTGGAGCCAATACCAATAAGCCAATGGATACAAGTGTCAAATAAATCCAGCGTCTGTTTGAAACAAGACGAAACCTGGAAAAATTCCCTCCCATAAATCAGTGAACATGAGGCTTTGCACCCAACATGAAATATACACAACCCAAACCGACATCATCCCCCCCACCCCACCCGGCACGTACAGAAAAAGCCGTAATCAACAAGTTGGAAAGAAGGCAGAAAGTAGAGCTCACAACCCTATACCCCCGCCTTTAAAAAAAAAAAAAAAAAAAAAAGTCCTGTAACAAAAGGTAACACAGATCTTCAAGTACCTGGTGGAGGTGCCTTTCCTCACATCGCAGATGCTGCATTTAAAGGCTTCCGCGCTGTTTCTGAAGGTGCAGACGCTACAATCCCAAAAGCCTTCGTCTGCGGCAGGTTTTGCTTGTCTTTTTGGCCTTCAGAGGAGTGAGGAGTGGGGGAAAGGGGAGGGAAGAGTCAAGGAGCAGGAAAAAGGGGGAGAGACAGCAAAACACAGGCGCTGGTGAGCCGTCGTAATTTCGCAGGAATCCGGAGCTGGAAACTTCGCCCTGGCGACCACCCACCCACCCTTTTCGGGGCCGAGAAGAGGAACCGGGGGAGGGAACGGGGCGCCCCCACCGGCACCACGCAGCCTCCGGGCCCGGGCCGTGCTGCCTCGCACAGTAGGCGGCGGCGGCGCCCCGGGAAGGGCCGCGGCGGGCGCAGGAAGCGGGCGGACTTGTGGACTTGAGTGGGGCTGGGGGGGCCGGGAGGGGAGCCGCGGGCCGGATCTGGAGGGGGCGCGCAGGGACAGCCCGAAGCCGGCGGCAGGGAGTGGGCCGGCTCCTTCCCTCTCCCCTCCCATGCTCGCGTCCTCCCTCCCTCCCCACCTGGTTAAATCTCCCTTTGTCTGGGAGGAGTGGCGGCGGCGGCGGCGGCGGCGGCGGAGGGCGGCTGAGGAGGAGCCGCCATGGCTGCGGCGCGCACGGCCGCCGGCCCCGAGCGGGAGCGACACCGCCTCCCGCCGCCGCCGCCACCGCCCGCCGCCGCCGCCTCCCCCCGCCCCCGGATCTCCATCTTAGCAGCGCCTCCCCCCGCCCCGGGTGGCTCCGGGGCCTAGTCGTCGCCGGCCCCCGCCCGCCCCCAGCCCTCCCTCCCCTTCCGCCCCCTCGGCTCGGAGCAGGTACCTGGTCGGGCTCTTCTTGTCGCCCATGGTCATGGATGGGCTGTACCCCCGCCCCCCCCAAAGCCGAAACCGGCGCTGCTCGGAGGAGAAACGCCGTCCGGGGAGTCGTCGCGGACCGGCCCCCCTCCCTCCCCCGCGCCCGCCCTCAGCCGCTGGGGCTCGAGCTCCGGCCGCCGCCGACGCCGCCGCTGCCAGTCTCCGGACGAGACTAGTCCCCACCAGCGCCGCCTCCGCCGAGTGACTGACGAGGGGCGGGGCCGGGCGCCGCGCGTCACGCGCCGGGCGGCCAATGGGAAGGCGGCGGCCGGCGCCGCGAGGGCGGGGGCGGGGCGCGGGGGAGGGCGGGGCGTGGCGGACGTGGGCCGGGCCGTTGGTGTGCGTGCCCGGGAGTGTGTGCGCGCTGGGGGCGCGCGTGCCTGCCGATGGCCCCGCGGCCCGGCGCGGTGGAGCGTGCGAGGCCGGCGGGGCGCACGTGGCCGCGCCCGGGTACCCGGTCTGGGCTTCGGGCCTCGCGCGGCCGCCCCGTGGGACTGTCGCCGGGCCCCGGGCCCCGAAGCCGCCCCGGGGAAGTAGTTGGGCGCAGTTTGCGCGCGCCGCTGGGGCTTGCAACAGCCGCGACGCTCGCAACGCCTCGAGGCTTGCGGTGCCCCGGGAGCTGGCAGGGCCTCTTTTGGCCCGGGTTCCCCCGCGCCCTTCTGCTCCTCTGCCACGCGGAGCTTTGTATCTGCCTCTCGTGAAGTCCCTGTTTCCAGCCGATACACCGCCCCGAAGCCCCTTCCCAGGCCCCTGACGCCAGAGGGAACTGTGCGGAAAGGGTGTGGCACAGCTCAATGTCCCCCAAGGCCCGACACTCAGCTCCTGCTTGAACCCCCGAGAGCCTAAATAGGGCGTTTCCGCTAGGGAAACTGCTGTTCAGATCCCGGCAGCCACATGCCAACAGTTTAAGCCTTATGTCTCAGCGCCTTCATCTCCAAAATGAGGCTAATAATCATCCTCCATAGGTTCTTTGGAAAATTCAGAGACGTAATGCACGAAAAGCAGGCAGGTCAGCGCCTGGCACTTAGGAAGGACCAACACAAAGTAGTGGGTTGAGAACTATTATAACTGGGCCTGGGTTGTGCACCATTTCCCCTGCTTCAGAAGCTTAGAGGCGAGGAACAAGTAGTACCCTTTACTTTCTGCCCTGCTCCAAGGACGCTTGCCAAATTGACTTGAACGTGACTCAGGCCCCTCTGGCCTTAGGCAATGGGGAATCGTGGTAGGGGGAAAACCACAGATGATAAGATAAAAGGCTTGGCTGGGCTGAAGCCCTGGGTGGGGTAAGGGACAGGCTCAAGGGATAATGCTAGAAGTTGGGGGGTGGGGATAGGGGTGTGGAGGGAAGATAAGACGGGCCCTCAGCTTCCACTGAGACAGCCCCCCTCCCCCCAGTTTATATGCAAACACAAAGTGGGTTGCTGTCAAGACTGCCCCATAAAAGGGAAGCATTCCAGGGCAGTAGACCAGGGAAGCTCACTTCCCTGAGACAGAGTGCCCGGGGAGCAAGAAGTCCTAGGATCAGTCCAGGGATCAGAAGGGAGAGAATTAAAGAGGGAGGGAATGTGTCAACGGATAAGCTTGATAAGCACACGCTGTCCTTCCTAGGCAGGCACACCCTGGAGGGCCAGCACGAACACACTGATCAGCCAGGGTCAGCCACCTCCCGCAACCCTCCAGGGAGGAAAGGAGGAAGAGGAGGGCCAAAGAGGCCAGAGGAAGGCAAGGGGCATGCACACAAGCCATGGCACAGTGCCTGCAGCCTTGGCCTCTGATGTCTGCCTGGCATGCTCCCAGGATTCTGCCCCTAGCGTGAAGGTACTGCGAGAAAAGGGGCATTAAGAAATCCCGGCTGGAGAAGTGGCCTTGTGGGATGGAAACTTGGGTAGCGGGAAGCCACAGGTAGTGGGAAGGAGACGGACTTTATTACTATTTACCAAGAGTAAAACGCACGAATTGTTTTGCAGCTCCGTGAATTTTTATGTGTATCCACTGCACCTTTGCATGCACCATCTGGATCAAGATACAGAATCTTTTCATCTTTCCGGCGAGTTACTCCTCTCCCTGCAGATTAGCTTTGCCTGAACATCGTACACATGGGTCACACGGTATGGACTGAAGTGTCTGGCTGGCACCTTTTGCTCAACAAAATATTTGTGATATTCATCCATACTGTTGGCTATCTCAGTAATTCATTTTTTGTTTGCTTAAGGGTGTGAAATTCCATTGCCAATACATGGTCATTTAGTTATCCATAGGAGACTGACTTTTTTAGTGTATTTGTGTGTGTGTGTGTTTGACCTGTTTTATCTCTTCAAAAAGAGAAAAAGTTTAAAAACTGGTTTGAAGAAAAAAGAAGTTCCAGAATAGAGAACTAGTTTCTAGAAACATATCAGACCCACACATCACCATGTGGTTGTAACTGTAGAAGCTCTAAGTTCGTTCACATGTTGGACGTAAATATCTACTGAAAGTCTCCTTGTAGTTACAGGAGCCAGACAAGACTCCTTCATGCTGGAGAACAGCATGACTCTAGGCAGAGCATCAGACTATGATCCTAGAGCGGTGGTTTCAACCTGAGCTGCGTGGGGAATAAATCTTCCTCCACAGCGTAACCTTGAACCAGTGTGGGGTGAAGGGATGAGTGGGAGTTGACAGAGAGCTGCCTTGCTGCTCCTCTGTTTCCTATCTTGAACTTCCACTTCGTATTTCATTGGAAGGAAGGGTTCTACTGCTTTAAAAACTATTAGAAGCCCGTGGTTTTAGAACAGACGCTGGTTAGAAGCACTCCCCAAGAAATGTCTGGTGTAAATGATTCCATGGATACACAGGGCAGATTAAAAGACCACATTTGGACATATTGCCTCCTTCCCTCTCATTCACTCCACTTCAGTCACACGGGCTCTTCCAGGAACAAGCCGTGCTCCCACCACAGGGCCTTTGCCCTTGCTGTTCCCTGTGCTTGGAATGCTCTTTTCCCAGATAACCACATTTTCAGCTGCCTTGCCTCCTTCAGGTCTTTGCTCAAAAGTCACATTCTCCGTGAGGTTTTTCCTGGTCACCAAATCTAAAAGTACCGTCCACCAGCTCCCTGTGTGTCCCTTAACTGCCTTTCTTTTGTCTCCTTTGCACTTATCACCATCTGACATACCATGCTGTTTGCTTATCTTGTTTAGCAGATCTTTACCCAGTAGGATAGAAGCTCTGTAACGGCAAGGATTTTTTTTTCTCTTTTTCTCCTCACCACACCCCACCCCCCCTCCAAAACACACACACTGTGATATATAAATGCCTAGAACAGTGCCTGGTAAACATGCATCGAAGAGGATTTCTTTCATTTAACAGTAATTTATTGCACAGCAACTCCATGCCTTGCCCCATGCCAGGGATGGGAAGATCAGATAAGCAAGATAGACTTAATTCCTGATCTTTTGGAGTTTACATTCTACTTCAGCAGGCAGACTTCATCAGAGTAATTAATTATGATTGTGACAAATGCTACAAAGTACGGGAAGCAAGGCAAGATTGCCTAGGAGAAGAGAAAGGAAGAGCATTCAGGGATGTGGGGCTTTGGAGGAGACAGAGGTGAGCAGCTGTGCCAGGAGCCCCGTGAGAGAGGAGAGATGGGGCCAGAGAGGTAGCCCCTGGCTACGTCCTGTACGGCAGGGTGGGCTGAGACGGGAGCAGGGTCTTTATCCTGAGTGCCATGGAAACCACTGATGAGTTTACCAAGACTCTCTGTCTGCCTGGGACTGTCTTTGGTCTGCCTTCATGAATGAGGGACTGGGAGAGACAGACCCCTTAGAGCAGGGAGGCAGGGGGAGGATCTTTAGATTAGCTTGGGAGTTGGACAGGGAAGGGCAGTTCGAAAAGAGCTTCCCCCCTTTCTTATACTCCAGAAAGAAGCAAAACCTACTGGTGCCTGTCAAAGGAAGGGTCTGGAATGTTATCAACTCAGCTTCCTCCTGCCTTTACATTTGCAAGTGCTACTCCAGGCAGAAAACCTAAACACTAAGACTGGGGCTCTGAACTTCAGCAACACCCAATAAGGGTATTACGCACAAGTGAGAGGAAAAAAAAGCCTTTCTCCAGATGCCTTAGGGCTTACTCCACCCCCGCCCCCCATGTTACACCTTCCTATGGTCTGAGTCCAAACTGTGGTTTGGGGTGAGGTTTTCACCAACCTGCAGTGAAATGAGAAAACTAAAAAGGAAATGTATGAATACCTTCCTACACTCAAGTAAATTACCAATTAGTTGGTTCTCAGCAAAGACTATTTTTTATTCTGAGATTATGTCCTTCCAAGTTTTTTCTTTTCTTGTAGGGTTGGGTGACTTAAATCCTCCTTTTTCAATGGAGCGGCGGCAATAGTAGACAGTACTTGCCTTGCTTAGAATGTCCTCAGTTGACCAAATCACAAGTGGACAATTCTCTGTTGGCTTCCTAACCCCCTCTCCTCGTCCAATTTTATTCTTGATGTTTTAAGTGTACCAAGATCTAAATAATTGTAATGAAACTTCTCAAGATGGTGTTATTGAGGAGAACAGTAAGGAAAAAACAGTATCACTTAGTGACTGAAAAAGTCACCCACGAAGGACGGAAGCTAGGAAGGTTAAGATTTTGATCGTAATTGCAAAGCTTTAATGCCCTACTTTGCACTGAATGTTCCTTCAGTGGTTTAAGAGAGAACATTGTTTCTTGAAGCATCTAACTACCTGGAGTATCTTAGGAACTGGGGAAAACCTAGCTCATTTCACTGAAAAACTCAGGCCTGTGCTGAGATCACTGGCGGCATCTGTGGAGCTGTTACTGAAGACAGGATTAACTTCTAAAGAAGCAGCCCCGGAGTCAGAAAGAGGTGGAGCTTCCCTGACCGTCTGTGTTTGAACCTTAACCAGATTTTGCAATGAGCCACACTGTCACCTGTGCACGTGCTCATCAGAGACAGGAAGTTTTATTGATCTGCTTCTTGAGCAAGTAGGAAATATCACAAGTCACATTTGCCCTGGGTTATGCCTCACACCATTTACAAAAATTAATTCAAAATAGATCAGAGGGCTTCCCTGGTGGCGCAGTGATTAAGAATCCACCTGCCAATGCAGGGGACACAGGTTCGAGCCCTGGTCCGGGAAGATCCCACATGCCTCGGTGCAACTAAGCCCGTGCGCCACAACTACTGAGCCTGCGCTCTAGAGCCTGTGAGCCACAACTGTTGAACCCGCATGACACAACTACTGAAGCCCGCACGCCTAGAGGCTGTGCTCCGAAACAGGAGAAGCCACCGCAATGAGAAGCCCGCACACTGCATCCAAGAGTAGCCCCCGCTCGCCGCAACTAGAGAAAGCCCGTGCGCAGCCACGAAGAACCAATGCAGCCGTTAATAAATAAATAAATAAATAAATAAACAAACAAAACAGATCAGAGACGTAAGTGTAAAACCTAAAACTATAAAACTACCAGAAAAAATATAGAAGAAACCTTTGTGGCTTTGGATAGAGCAAGATTACTTAGATATGATACCAAGAAAACCACATGACGCATAAAAGAAAAAGTTGGTAGCTTGGACTTCATCAAAATTAAAAACTTCTGCTCTTTCAAAGACACTTTAGAAAATGAAAAACAAGTCAAAGACTGGGCGAAAACATTTGCAAAACACATAGTTGATAAAGGAATTGTATCCAGGATACATGAAGAACTCTTAGGATACAATTAAAAAACAAGCAACCTAGCGAAACATGAGGAAAAGATCTGAATGGACATTTTGTCAAAAAAGAGGTATGAATGGCTAATAAGCACATGAAGAGACACTCCACATCATTATTCATTAGGGAAATGCAAATTAAACCACAGTGAGATACTACTGCACATTCAAATGGCTTAAATCAAAAAATCCTGACATTCCCAAGTGCCGGGGAAGACATGGAGCCGCCTTCAAACAACACCAGTGGGAGTGCAATATGGTATGAGTCCTCTGCAACAACGGTTTGACAGTTTCTTACAAAGTTAAACATACACTCACCATATGAGCCAGCAATCCCACTTCTAGAAATTTACAAAGGGAAATAAAGACATATGTTCACACAAAAACCTGTACTCAGATATTTATTCATCATCACCAAAATTTGGAAACAACCCAAATGTCTTTCAGCTGGTGAATGGGAAACAAAGAGTGGTAGGTACCTCCACACCATGGAATACCACTCAGCCAGGAAAAGGAATAAACTATTGACACATCTGTGCAGCCCGGGTGAATCTCAAATGCATTCAACTAAGTGAAAGAAGCCGCCTCCAAAGGTCCCACAGGGTGTGATTCAATTCATGTGACATTCTGGAAAAGGCAAAACGACAGGGATGGAGAACAGATCAGTGGTTGCCAGGCATCAGGGGTGGAAGGAGGATGCGACTGCAAAGGGAGGAGCAGCAAAAACGGAATTGGGGGCGTGATGGAAGCAGTTTACATCTTGACTGTGCGGGTGGTGACAAGACAAAACGAATTTGTCAAAATTCATACCTAGTCACCCCAAAGAGCACATTTCACTGTACGTAAATTATGCCTCAATAAATCTGACTCTTGATCGTTTTGGGTTGAAAAGGTCCCAAAGCCTCTACATTCTACATTGCCTGCTCCCTTCATAGTACTAAGCAAAGAGCTAGCATTTTGTAGCTCTGCTGTGCACCTAGCGCTGTGGGTAACCCTGTGCTGTCCTGGGTGCTCTTTTCAGTAAGTTACTCAGGCCATAATCCCTGGAGTCATCCGTGACTCTTTACTTTCCCTAATACCCTACCTCCCGTCCATCAGCAAATCCTTTGTACTTAACCTTCAGTATATCCTGAACCTGACCACTCCTCATCCTCTCTGTTGCTTTCACTCCAGTCCAAGCTGGGATCACCTTCCAGCCTCCTAACTGGCTCCCTACTTCCCCTCTTGCTCCTGGTACCTGCTAGGATAGGTTAGGTTAGGTTATGGTTACAGCTCCCAAATCTTCATGATTTATCCTGACAAAGGTTGACTTCTTGCTGAAGTGATGTGCCCACTGCAGGCCAGCTGCAGCTCTTTTCCGACTCCTCCCCCTGCAACCCAGGCTTCACCTCCAACATTACTGGTTGCCGACACAGAGGAAAAAGGAACTCTGGAGGGTCTCGTACTGGCAACTGAGTGCCTGCCCTGGAAATGACACTCGTGGGCTTCTGCCCCCAGCTCACTGGTCAGTTGGCAACAGGAAGTGCAGCCTACCATGTGCCCGAGAGGTGCAGGAAATATTTGGCGATCAGCTTGGTGACTACCATGATTCCTTAAAGTCTCTTCTCCAAACAGCAACCAGAGGATCCTTCTAAGATGTAGATGACAGTCACTCCCCTTGCTGAAAATCCTCCAGTGACTTTTCATGACGCTTTGGTTAAAATCCAGAATCTTTTCTTTTTTTCCTCTAACATTTTCCTTCTGTCTTTACATTTAATATTCTTTATTATGTCAATATAAAATGTATCAAGGATGTTGATCTTTTCTTCTTAATCAATTTTGAGATGACAAAGTAAATGTTCTGTTTTTATTCCAACCTCACAGTACATAAAAAATTAATAAATCATACATTTCCCTGAGAGATTCACGAGCTAAATGGAATTAATAGCTAAACATTACATATAATGCTTAGGGGTTATAAAATCCAGAATCCTTTTTTATTTTCAGCTGCGCCATGTGGCTTGTGGGGTCTTAGTTCCCTGACCAGGGATCAAACCTCCACCCTCGGTAGTGAAAGTGCAGAGTCCTAACCACTGGACCGCCAGGGAGCTCCCTAAAATCCAGAATCTTGACCCTAGTCTTCAAGGCCCGCTGACTTCATCCACTCCCAATTCAGCTCCAGGCACACGGGCCTCTTGCAGTTTCCTGCCAAGTGCAGCCACCTCTTAGGGCCTTTCTAACTGTTCTTCCCCCAGATATTCCCATGGCTCCATGTCTCTCATGGTTCAGGTGGCTGCTAAATGCTCCCTCCTCAGAGAGGACCTCTCCGACTAAGCCACCTTACGTGGTGTCACCCCAGTCAGTGCCATCCCCTCATCCTGCTTTATTTTTCTTTACATCCTTATCATGATCTGGCATTGCATGGTGCATTGTTTTTGCCTGGCTCTTCCACTAGAATTTAATTTCTCTCAGGACGATGGCTTTGCTTCGTTTCATTCTGTATCCTTAGTGCCTAGAACAGTGTAGGAGATGTTCCTACACGTAGCAGGAGCTCAAAAATTATTGGTGGAATGAATGAAGCACTTTTACACCTGTTACCCCATTGAAATTGCAAATGATCCAGTGAGGCAAGAACTATTATGACCCTATTTGACAGATGAAGAAACGGAGTCAGTGATGTGCCCACAGCCAGGGACAGGGTTTGAATTCAAACTCGGCGTCTGACTCTCCGACTCCATCCCTTCATCTCTGCTTCTAGAGCACACCTTGCATTGAAAAAGAACCAGCCGGTTTTGGAGGGAGCCTGAGGAAGGTGGACAGATGTGGAAGTTCAAGTGGTCTTTCTTTTTTTTTTTTTTTAGTGGTCTTTTTTGACCGAGCATCCCGGGGTCCTCTTAAAGACAAGTAGGTTTCCTGCCCCTTGCACACCTAGTTAATGGGCCCACATTACTGTGAGTTCTTGCCAAAGCAGACAAGCCACATGTGCCCGAACCCGGGGACTGAGTGATACACACTGACACTGCTGCAGTTTGGGCCTTGGGGAGATGCAGAGTGGGAGCTTCCCTAAGATGGGTGTGGTTTCCTTCATCGACTCAACAATATCTGCTGATGCCTTGGGCCCAGAAACTGCTTCCCCAGCAGCTTGTTCTTGATGCTCGAATTTCCACCCTTAGAATCACAGTCATAGAGTTTTGAGGATGCAAAGGAGAATCAAGACAATCCATCTAGTTCTGTCTTTTTAGGTCAGAGGCAAAAACCTGGGGATGTGGAGATTGTGGAGGGTTTCACCCACACTGCCCTCTTGGTCCTCACAGCCACCCTCAGACCCATGAGCAGGTTTTAAATTGGAGCTTCAAAACCTGCTTCTCTGAGAGCGGGGTCTCTCTACTAAACCACAAAAGAAATCCCCTCAACCCAAACACCCTGGGATTCATTAATCAAGAATTAGGTTAAGAAAGAGGCTCCCCCAAAGAACAGACATCTAATGGTGGGGTCTCTTTACATGTTGTCATGGACTGAATTGTGCCCCCTGCTCAAATTCATATGTTAAGCCCTAACTCCCAATTCCTCAGAACGTGACTATTCGGAGAGAGGGCTTTTAAAGCAGTGATTACGTTAAATGAACCCGTTAGTGTGGGAACTCATCCAATCTGACCTTATAAGAAGAGGACGAGACACTGGGGATGCATGCACACTGAGGAAAGATCATGTGAGGACACAGCAGGAGGTGGCTGTCTGCAACCCAAGGAGAGAGGCCTCAGGAGAAACCAAACCGGCAGACACCTTGATCATGGACTTCTAGCCTCCAGCACTGTGAGACAATAAATTTCTGCTGTTTTAAGCCACCCTGTCTGTGGTATTTTGTTACAGCAGCCCAAGCAGACTAATAAAGTGCCATGAGTTTGTAGGTAGCTAAAGAGAGGCCACCGCGGGATCATGATAACCAACATACGTGGAGCGCTTACAGGCGAGGTGCTGAACAATTTAGGTTTGTTAACTCAGTGAACGCTAACAATAATCCTGTGAGATGGCTTCTATGACGATGCCTCTTTTTTTTTTTTTTTTTTTTTTGCGGTATGTGGGCCTCTCACTGTTGCGGCCTCTCCCGTTGCGGAGCACAGGCTCCGGACGCGCAGGCTCAGCGGCCACGGCTCACGGGCCCAGCCGCTCCGCGGCACGTGGGATCTTCCCGGACCGGGGCACGAACCCGTGTCCCCTGCATCGGCAGGCGGACTCTCAACCACTGTGCCACCAGGGAAGCCCGATGCCTCTTTTATAAACAGGAAATGAAGACAAAAGTCACTTGCCCTGAGCTGCATATTTGGAAAGTGGCAGGGCTGGGATGTGAACCCAGGCAGCCCGAGTCTAGTTATCATCACTCCCATCTTCCGGATGAGGAAACTGAGACCCAGAAACCTGTCCATCTTCCCACAGCCAGGGCATGGCAGAACCAGAATTCCAAGTTCTCTGTACTTTATCACACACTGAATCCCTGGAACTCAAGAATCCTGAAAGTCATTCACTGGAGGGAGAGTAGGGACCCACCTGGAAGGGTCAGGGCAAAAACGTTTGGTCTCACCAAAGGCATCTGCAAAGGAGAGGCGTCTGATACAGAAGTTTGGGCCACATGACAAGGGTGAGGGGAGATGATAAAATTGAGCCAGAATGTGGGCAGGTGAGGAGGAGGGGACGTACAAACGCCAGGGCTTTAAGGAGCACTGTCTCTCACCTCCTCTTCGAGTCCTCGCCTCCCCGTGGCTACTGCCCACAGACAGAGCTGTGGAAACTGGCCCCAGGTCACACCCCCAGGAAGGCAGCTGGCAGGATTCATTCAGCTCTCCCTGGCTCCAACGTCTACTCTCGTCTTAGTTTTTTAGCTTTAGATTTGACAGCTGTTTACGAGGCACCTACCATGTGCCAGCTTCCAGGTGCTGACAACCCCTGGGAAGGGGAGGCCACGGCAGACCTGGGCCGCTGGAACGCACGGGCTGGGAGAAATGGGCCAAAAGCCAATAATGACAGCAGGGTGGGGAGGGCAGCAGTGGCCAGGTGATTGTAATGGTCCCTCTGTGTTCTTCTGTCTCCTGGCATTTTCCTCTTTCCCAGGCAGTTAATTCTCTGTCTGAAGGAAGCGACGTGATACAGTACAAGCAAATAAGGCCTGTCAATCTCTGCCTCTCACGTTCCCTAATTCTAAGCCCTCCACGTTCCCAAAGGGGAGCTTAGGGGAAGTAAGGAATAAGCAAATGTTCAGAAGAAGAAAGCAGATGGAAGTGCTTTTTTGAGACAAGAAAACTTCCCAGGTGCTGAGGGAGGGAGAGATGGCAAGGAGGTAACGAGACGGAGAGGGCAAGGGCCAGAGAGCAGGGGTGTCCGTCCACAAACCCCCAGGAAGGTGGCAAGACCTCAGAGCAGGCAGAGGGGTGCCTACGCGGGCACAGCAAAAGCCACCTTGTAGAGATTCCAGGGACCCAGCGTGGAGTGGGCGTTGCCAAGATGACTCCTGGACTGGAAGGGGCCATGAACAGAAAACCAGGGATGTCTCTACGGCAACCTGTGATGAACAGATGCCCTGAGACCAGGCAGACACGTCCCTCGGCACCCTGACACGTGGATACAATGCCGGAGAGTCTAGAACTTGGATACAATGCCAGAGAAAGGGGAAGCATCAAATGGACCAAGATTGAGTTGGGATGGGGGTTCAAAATAAAAATCAAGGGGAGAGAGATGAAAATAAGGCAAGCTATTTCTGGCATGCCTGAAATTCACACCTGCTATGTTGTATGAGTGGCAAGCCAAGGTGCATAAGAATCTACTGGCCAACCAGGATTGTCCAGGGAGACAAGTCAGGGAGGACATCCCAGGTCCATGGAACCACACATGCAGTGACACTTGGCTCGTGGACCATAAAAATCAGTGGGCTAGAACTTAGAGCATGTGTGGAGCGGTGGAAGTGAGAGTTCAGAGAGGTAAGGGCCATCTTGAAGCATCTTAGAAACCATGTGGATTGGATGGATTTCATCTTGAAGACAAGGGGACTGCCGACACATTTTAATCAAGGAAGTTGCTGGATTGGTACTGAGTTTTAAAAATCTCGTTGGGAGCAATATAGATGGTGGTGGCTTGAGAAACTGAGAAACGGGGCAGAAAACCAGTAAAATGGCAAAGAACTGAAGAGAACTGAAAAGAACAAGGAGAGGGTAAATGGAAAGAACACGAGAGATTTTCAATAGTAGAATCTCCTGGACGTAATTCATGATCGCACTTTTAGGGGTGAGGCAGAGTGAGGAGTCAAGGATTATGTCCAGGTTTCGGACTTGGGTGAATGAGTCAACCATGGTGCTATTAATAGAGATAGAGTCATAGGAGGGGAGGCTGTTTGGAGGCGGAGATAATGAGTTGAGTCGTAGATATGATGAATTTGATGTGTCACTTAGGATGCTTTTGGCTGCAAACAACAAAACAAAAACAAAAACCCATACAAACAATGAGAAAATGTGTTATTTAACATAGCTGGAAGCCCCTGTCCCAGTAAGATACAATCAGCGGGTCATTAAGGACCCAGATTCCCTCCTCCTCTTGTTGGATTCAACCTACCCCTCATGGTTGCTGATGGCTGTCACCACTCCAGTATTACAAGGCACAACATCATCTAGAAGAAGAAAAGGAACCACTTTTCATGTGTCTATTTAAGAGAGAGAATAACCCCTTATTGCTAGACATTCCCAGCAATCTCTCCTGCCTGAATCAGGTCATGCGCCCACTCCTTAAGCAATCACGGACTTCGGTAAAATATCGGGAATGGAATGGTCGCTAGTGGGTCCACCATCACCACCTCTACGAGGTGACTGTGGCACACGCAAATGGAGAAATCTTGGGAACAGCTGGAAACGTGGAGCACAGGACAGATTTTGGCTATATTTTGAAGCTGTCATAGAGGGGCTATGAGAGGAAGGCTGTAGATGAACCTCTCCAGGGACGGGGCAGGCAGAAGAAACAGGGGCCAAACACGAGCTCCGGGGAACACGCCTATTTAGGGGGCTACCTGGGGAAGATAAACGGCACTGTGGTCGCCGAGAATTTGACTGTGGATTCAAACGAACCTAGATGGGAATTCCAGTCCAGCTACGTATCAGCTGTGTGACCTGGGGTGAGGATTGCTTCATCGCTCAGAGCCTTACTTTCCTTGTCTGTAAAGTGGAACCACTAAGCCCTACCTCCCAGGGTTGCTGTGAGGAGTTGACAAGAAAATGCACACAGAGCCTGCATGACCTCAGCACACGGCAGCTGCTGGTAGCCATTGGTGGAAAAGAAAACAGCCTAGAGAGGGTCTGAGAGGGAGTGACAGGGAAAGCTAGAGTATAACCGGGATGGGATGGTGTCATTGAAGGCTCAGGGTGAGAGGATTTCAAGGAGGAAAGAGTGTCATCTGCTGAAGAGAGGTCGGGTCAGAAGTGGACTGAAAAATGCCCTTTGGCTTTAGCAATTAGAAGGTCACTGGTACCCTTGACAAGAGCACTTCGAATGGAGCGCTGGGGGTGGAAGCCAGGAAGCAGGGGGTCAGCAGTGAAGACCAGAATTCAAGCTGCCTGACTGCCAACGTCAGCGCCCTTTCCGCTATGCCAGGAGCTGCTTCGTTCGGAAAATTCCCGTTTTTTTTAAGTCTTGCCTCAAAAATACTCACTCAGAGAGCAGTAGACAGTAGGATTCCACACGCTGTGAATGAAACGGCCCCTCTTCGTCTTTTTTAATTTTTTTGTGGATCAAGCGAAGGTGGTTGTTTCCTTTCATTAGAAATATGTTGCATCCTTTTGGAGGGTTTGTGTTTACATTACCATTTTATTGCTATATGGTTCTTTTTTATATAACATATTTTGCAACTGTAAAAACAAACAAACAAACCCCAAACAACACGTGTGCTTTGCATTAAATTCAAAAAGTTCAAACCCCTCTCACTGCACATTTTTGAGGCAAAGTGTGGGACTTGGAAAACCCTAGAAGAACCATGCAGTTTGGCAAGTCCTCCATTAATAAATGATAGCAGTTGCTTTTGAGACTGATTTGCTCATACGGATCATGTTTGTCAGGGCTGTCATTTAAAGCCTAATATTTTTCCCATTGCAGAAGGGCCCCAAGTAATCCGAACGAGGGCAGCGGCTAAGCACGGTCAATTTCATGACCTCCTTCCTGCTACCCACCTCCCCCTCCTGGCTGTTTCAACTCCCCAGTGGATGATCCCTCATCCCTAGCAACAACTGCAGCTGCTACTGTTTCTTGACTCTAGCGAGGAAAACGGGCTCGGGGCCAAGTCTACTGTCCAGGGCTCCCCGTGGAAGATGCTAGAAGAACACTGCACACTCTCTCATCATCAGTGACCCAAGTTCATCACCTCTGCTGAACATCTGGATTGCTACACAGTGAGTTCAAAGGTCCTGCGTGTGGGTCTGCACCTGGCCTGGCTGCTTAAACGGAGCTGACCTCAAACCAAACACCGGGCCTCCGTGCTGACTGGGTGCCAAACATAAATATTAACTTCGGCATCTTCTCCCTACAGGCCTTTGCGACTAAAAAATGCATATTAACCGTCTACTGTGCAGAAAAGGACACCCAACTCTTCTCTGACTCCTGATCTCTTTTCCCAAGCAGGCTGCTCTCCTTTTTGACCACCGCTTTGTTCACCTGAATAATACAAGGCTCCTTTCCAGCGTGGAGCCCACTGTAGCCTCTTGCATTTCAAGTCATCAGGGATGGGCACGCTGCAGAGGTGGTCTTTCCCATCCCATCTCCCAGCGGGAGAGGCTGCGAGCGAGCAGGGCAAAAGGGGGCCTTCAAGCGGAAGTCGGTGCTTCATTCTCAGCGGCTCTGAGACCGTCCTCCTCTTTGAAGTCAGCCGAGGAAGATGGATGAGCGTGTATGGTGGGTGTGGCTGAGAGCAGCCGGGGGCAGAACAGGTGTAGCAGTTTAAGGAAAAGGGAGACCATGCGATCCCTGGGAACAGGAACGGACCTAGTTTTCCTGTTTCTAGAGAAAGGCCTGAAGAGAGAGAGCATGGTTTAATTTCTACCAACATTTCTTAACAAGTTGGTTGTAATTATCATTCAGTGGAATGAGTGCTGGAGGACAGGGGCATGCCCAAAATATTACAGGGTAAAGAGAAGAAAAGATTGTAACGTTCACTCGGATACTTAAAAGTTTCGCAAGGAAACGAGTGTTTGAATGGGATCCTTCGGTCGTTCCTTCACTCAGCAAATATTTATGAGCGCTACTGTGTGGTAGCACCATACTGGGCGCTAGGCAGAGGACAAGCAAGGTTGCTCCCACCATGGAGCCATCTCTTTCGTGAAGCTACGCTGCATGCCTATTGGGTGCCAGGCCCTGGGAGATGCCCTCTTGGAGATAACAGTCGGTTGAAACAGATGAGACAGTCAGACGAGTCATTTTAAAAATGCGCCATGGGTGTTATGATCGGGGAAAAACAGGGAGCTATGGGGTGATAAGAAGGGAACTCAGTCTAGTTCAATGGTTCTCAAGGAGGGTGGTGGGACGATTTTGTCCCCCAGAGAATGTTTTGTAGTCTCTGGACGTGTTTTCCTTGCCGCAGCTGTGGGGGAAGGGAGCTCCTGGCATCGAGCAGGCAGAGGCCAGGGATGCTGCACGACATCCTGCAATGCCCAGGACGGCCCACAGCAAGGAGCCATCCAGCCCTAAACGTTAACCGTGCCGAGGATGAGAAACTCCGGTTTAGTCCTAGGCTCAGGGGATGCTTTGGGGAAGAAGTGCAGCGTGATGTGAGAACCAGAGGATGCTAGGAGTTCAGAATGCTGGGGAATGGGGGTCTGGCACCCAATCAGAGGACACAGCAGAGGGGAAGAGGAGTCCCCGGGAGGTCGAGCTGAGGATGCAGGGAAGGTGGAGGGGAGACGGTGGGGGACGACACGCAAGATGCAGTCTGTTCCCAGAGTGACTAGAGGGTCTTCTGCGCCATGTTTTAAAGTGCGGACTTTATTCGGAGGGCACGATGGGCTGATACAGTCTCCCCACCCATCCACCTCTCACACACACATTTATCCGCTTGGAAAATTTCAAATCCAACAATCTGATTCAATTCGCTTTTAGAAAATCCACCCTAACAGCAATGCAAATGATGGGGAAGGGAAGAGATCTGAGGTGCATGAGAGGCTTTTGCGATACAGAGGTGACGAACAGAGGCCATGGCCGTGAACATGAGGAAGCTGCCACAGACGCCTGAGGATAGAGACGTGCTTATACTTGGTGGTGATTAACTGGCTGTTGGGAGAGAAGGAATTGCTGAAGATGACTCTGAGGTTTCCAGCTGAGAGCTAGTGTGAGTGGCGAGGTGTGTCACAGAGGACAAGTAATTTGTAGGGGACATAGTTCAGTTTAGAAATAATGGTGTCTACAGTCCTGAGGGGACGTCCAAGTGGGCACGTTCTGTGCACAGAGACATAGGTGGGTCTGATGCTGAGGAAACACCTCCATGGGAGACACAGATGTGGGGATCACTCGGGCCCGTGGCGGCTTAGAAGTGGAGAAAGCATTCAGGGAAAGTGCCTAGTGAGAGATGAGAAGGAAAGCGCAAAGGGCAAAGTGTCGGGGTTCATCCATGGTTGAAGGGCAGAAAGAGAAGGGGAAATAGAGGGCCCAGAGACGTAGAAAGAACAGTGACATCTGCCAAGGAAGGGACTCACTTTAAGAATAAGAAAGTGGTCAAGCTGTCCAATGGATCAGGGGTTCAGCAAGATGTGAAATTAGATGAAGCTGTTGGACACGTCAATCAAGAGGTCATTGGTGACCTTTGCAAACGCAGTTTCACTATAATGGTGAGTGGAATTTATTTAAAGACACTTGATTATCCAAATATAGAGGAAGAAAATGGGAATTGAATGTCTTTATATCAGGGCAGAATTTATACAGCAGTCATTTTCCAGACTTGGCAAACAGAAAAGGAGGGTATCAATTAAGCAGCAGAAAATCAGATTCACAATAGGCCGAACCATAAGAACAGTTATTGTACACTAAAATAGAAATTTGGAGGCAAGCATCCCCAGAGTCAGCCTGGCAGCTTAGCGCTGTCATCAAGAAGCTGGCCTCTTTCTATTTTTCTGCTCTGTCATCCTCATGCTTATAACCACGTGGTTACAAAATGGCAGCTGTAGCTCCAAGCATCACATTCTCACCTGACGGTACCTAAAGCAGGAAGGAAGACAGCAGGGGCCGAAATGAGGCTCACCCCACACTGCTCTCTCCTTTTAGTGGGAGACTTTCCCTTATATCTCACTGGAAACTCAAGCACATGCCTTCTCCTAGACCGATTAAGATAAAGGCAAAGGGGACAGCCAGAAATGGCTTACACCAATTATGATTCCTCTCCTGGGGCCAGGCACATGGCACATGGCTGCCTGAACAGAATTGGTCTTCTATTCACAAGAAAGAAGGGGGACAGGCAGTTGGGGTGGTAACCAGCAGTGTCTGCCATAGGAAAGCATCCTTTCATAGGGTGAGCATGGGCCGTGGGGAAGCAAACCAGAGAACTCACAGAATGGGACAAGCCCTTAGAGAGCTTTGAAAAGAATGACTAAATTTCATAGTTGATATTCACAACAGAGATATGACATCCACCATCTATTTACCAACTTTGGACAGAAAGCTGGTTGCTTTGCAGATCATATACTGAGTATCACCAAGATGTAGGTAATAATTACAATGATGCTGGCCTCAAAGTATACCTACTGAGTGCTTACTGTGTGCCAGACACTTTACATTCATTATCCCAATTAATCCTCAAAACGTAAGTGAGATAGGTGGATGCTATTAATATTTCCATGCTATAGAGGAGAAAACTGGGCTATATAGCGGTTCAATGACTTGCCAGAGGTTCCTAGTAGCAGCTAACCAAGGGCTGCCTCATCCCGGCATCCACTGACTGCCTCCTTAGATTAAAAAGAAGCCACTGGGAAGTTTTGTCTTATCCCAGACAGAGAAGCAGTTGTGCATAAGAATGGAAAATCTGCTGCCACGAGCTCTGTCTCTCCACCAGTGCCCTGAGTTTTCAGTATTTCATTTTTCCACACAACTTTGCAACTAAAGTACGTCCAATGGATGGCCCATTCCTTTCAGCTTTGCACCCTTGGTGACAAGCTCCCTGGCCTAACACTGCACTTCTGGGGCCTGGAGACTGAGACAGAGAGGCATGCTGACGGCTAAGTGCACGTCATGGTAACCAGAACTTCTTCCTGGTGGGAGTAACGACACGGACAAGGTTTTGGGAACTAGGATCCAATTCTGAAAGCATTCACACGGAGTACAGGGGGGTCCTCCAACAAAAGATGACAAACACTGTGTCAGGTGTTCAAGCTCTCAACCAGCATTTGGCTTCCCGTCTCGAGACGTGAGAAGAACTGGCATTTACGGGTGCTACGTTCTCGGCCCTGTCCTTGCTGTTTTACATGCATTATCTCATGGAACCTCACAATGAGGTTATGGAGAAGAAACTTACTATCTCTGTTTTACAGATGAGGAAAATGAGGCCTAGAGTGTTTAAGCAGTTTGCTTAAGGTTATACGGCTAGTAAGTGGCAGAGATAAGATCTGAACCCACCCAGGTCTGTCCCTTCAGATTGATTGTTTTTTCACCACTATGCGTTACTACCAAGGTAATGCCACGTTATAAATATCTTCAGGTATCGAATGAGCCTGGTGGAGGGGCAGGAGGAAGGGGATCTTGAAACTCATCATCTCTCTGTTTCTTTAAAATCCTATCTCTGTTCCAAATATATTCCAGTGTGTATATTTCAGGATGAGCACACATGCCTAACTTAAATCATGGCAGCATGTTGGAAAGGCATCTTAACAGTATCTAGAAACAGAAGTAAAGAGGGCATAAATACTATGTAACCCTTTAGCTGTGCCTGTAGTGTCCTGGGGGTTGGGTGGAAGGACTTTCAGATTCCTCAGAAAGAAAGAGCTCTAAGGCAAGCCAGTCTCTCTCGGGGTTAACACTGGCCTGCTCTAAGGCTGGGACCCGTTGTTTTGCTAACTGAGTTTTCAGTTTCTTTCCCCACCATTCCCAAGACTGCTAAGATTACCCACTGTGGCTTGGATTAGGGTTGTGGGTGGAGAGACCAGCTGGGAAGTGTCAAGGAGATGATCCCGCCTTCCCACCAGCATGTGAAAACTCAGTTCTAGGTACCAATGTCAACCCCTCTCTCCCTTGAGAAAGAATTTGGATTCCTCTTACCAATACAGAGATGAGAGGTATTATCCAGAAATGGCATCATCACAAATCATAATCCGGACTTAAAACAGGGGGGGATCTGAAACAATGTTAAATCCATTCAAGGCTGCCTCTGGACCACAGTGCACCCACAGGGTGCCCTAGCATGTGAATTAGAGTAGGGCACCTCTCCCTCTAAGCAACACAGCCAGCCTGGTGCCAGGGTACATGACTTGATGAGTGGAGAGCAGCCTGGATTTTAGCCCTCACTGTGCAAAGCACAATAAAAAATGACGGCCCTGATCCAGGTCTTGTCTCGGATTCCCTGGAATGTTTTCCAGTGGTTAAAAGCAGAAAGCTGGGGGACACCTTCTCACCCAGCTTAAAGGGGAAGGAAGAGAATTCTGAGGACTCTTTTCTTGTTGTTGAATTACTGAAATCCTGCAGCTCAGCCTGGAAAGACTCAATTAAGAAGAGTTGTAGGAAAACCTCAGAACCATGAAAGGTACAAGGCCATGTTCAAAAAGCTTTCAAAACCTGTTAGCACAGAACAACTTTGTTTTGTTCACAAAATTGGCATTGATTCAGCCAACACCTCTCCTCTTAGCTTCATCTCTCAGCCTCATTCACAACTCCTCCTGTCCCAGGAGGAAGGCAAAGACAGTGTTTAAGAGGACAGGGCTGCTGGTGGGAATGTGAATTGGTACAGCCACCGTGGAGAACAGTATGCAGGTTCCTTAAAAAACTACAAATAGAACTACCATATGACCCAGCAATCCCACTACTGGGCATATACCCTGAGAAAACCATAATTCAAAAAAAGTCATGTACCAAAATGTTCATTGCAGCTCTATTTACAATAGCCCGGAGATGGAAACAACCTAAGTGTCCATCATCGGATGAATGGATAAAGAAGATGTGGCACATATATACGATGGGATATTACTCAGCCATGAAAAGAAACGAAATTGAGCTATTTGTAATGAGGTGGATAGACCTAGAGTTTGTCATACAGAGTGAAGTAAGTCAGAAAGAGAAAGACAAATACCGTATGCTAACACATATATATGAAATTTAACAAATTAAAAAAAATGTCATGAAGAACCTAGGGGTAAGACAGGAATAAAGACACAGACCTACTAGAGGAATGGACTTGCGGATATGGGGAGGGGGAAGGGTAAGCTGTGACAAAGTGAGAGAGTGGCATGGACATATATACACTACCAAACGTAAAATAGCTAGCTAGTGGGAAGCAGCCACATAGCACAGGGAGATCAGCTCGGTGCTTTGTGACTACCTAGAGGGGTGGGATAGGGAGGGTGGGAGGAAGGAAGACGCAAGAGGGAAGAGATATGGGAACATATGTATAACTGATTCACTTTGTTATAAAGCAGAAACTAACACACCATTGTAAAGCAATTATACTCCATTAAAGATGTAAAAGAAAAAAAAAAAGAGGACAGGGCTATAGATTTAGGTTTAGAATTGACCATACTTCTTTGGAGCTATGTGACCTTGGGCAACTTGCTGAACGTCTCTGAGCTCCACTTTCCTTATAGGGTTATCATAGCAAATAAATGGGGTAATGATGTGTAAAGCACTTTGCATTATGTTAGGCTCTTGGAAAATGGACAATACATAATACTTATTATTAACCTAAGCAGTGCTAGAAGAAAGAATGCAGGAGTGCTCAGCCCATCTGACCCTGCTTTCTTGCCTAAACACCCAGATGCGTTAAGACCAGCATGGTAAGGACTATGAGAAGTACATATGACTGGAAGTTGGCATGAAAAACATTTTTTTTTAACTTATTGAGCATCTTTATATAAGGCACTGAGCTAAGTATGGTGGTGAAGACAAAGATGAGAAAACCCCTCTACCCTTAAAAAGTTTGCAGATTGGTAAGAAAAGAAATAGCTGAGAGGCATCTTCTATTACCAGTTCAGAAAAAATTCTGGAGGCATCATTTTCTCCCTGCCCTATCCACCACCTGGAGGTGCCAGGCCTTCGTGTCTTGTGACCCCGACTCATCCTGGGTACAGCTGATTGGACCAGAACTAGACACGTGACCACACCAAGCCAATCAGATTCTCTCCTGGGAATTTAAAATTGAGTGGATCAGAATTCAGACTCAGGATGGAGTTCATCATGATGGTTATGGGTACAGAACTCACAGTGATGTAAACTCAAGGCTAACAGAATTCTCAGCCTTGTGCACACCAACTAGTAAGCAGAGAATTCCACAGTAAAGCAATGAGCGGAGGCCAGGCGGCTCCAGAAAGAGACAGAGGCAGTAGCCCTTTTGGATTCTTAATGGCATTTCAGTGCCTTGGAGGCTCGGCTATCCTTTCTTCAAGAGGGTTTCATGAGTCTTCTCTTCCGATAAACCCCTTTTCACCTGAGCAATCAACACCCCCTGGTTCCACAGAAGGGCTAAATGTGTGGGACCCACTGATTAGATATAAAAAGCTGCCAAAGGTCATTCAGCTATGACTCCTTTAATCAAAAGAACTGCCTCTTGAAAGCCTGATTAGATTAACTATTTGGATTTAATCCAAACAACTGTTTGGCCATTGATCCCATTTGGACAGACCCAGGAAAACAGGAGGATCCTCCCCTCTTACTCAGAGCACCACAATGTTATGTGACGGCAGACCATTAGGAAGAGTTCCTTGAAAAACGCATACTTCTGGGGAAATAAAATGCCAAAAGTTGTAGATAAAAGAGAAGTGCGGTTAAAGCTCTTTCAGGCTCTTTCAGGCCTGCCTTGTGATCTCTAGAGGGGGGTAACTGCTTGCTTTCAGGTCTTGGGCTTGTAGGTACGTACTTGTTTTCACGGCTGACTTAAGAGACGGTTTATGCCAGCACCACCCAGCTGTGTAGAAGACAGGAACAGCTGGCCATCAGTCCAAATGCAGTGTCCATCCAAAACATCTTTTTAGAAAGCATAAACACAATTACTTTCATCCAAGCACACTTTCTAAACATTCTGGGCTTGCTGGTACATTAGCAACATTATTTTGCCATGGCTAAAGCCTCTAAAATTTATTTCAGGGAAGTCTTTGAAAGGGATATTGCATTTGAGGAATATGTATATTGCCTGTACATCAATTGGCATCTTGGGACGGCTCTGGGGCACAGAGGTCAAAGCTTAGTGATGCATGGAGTTGTCGTCCTAATGGTAAGTATTGATTAGTAGCCTCAGAAACAACCAGCAGGCACTCAGTCTTTCTCCAGCCAGACGCCGGGCTCCCAAAGAAGGAGTGTCTTTCCCAGAGAGCCTTGAAAAACAATGCATGGAACACTCAAGCCTGCAGTACAGAGAGGCACTGAGATAGTGAAGGAGTGCTTCAGTGGGATAAGTGGAAAATGATAAATAGCATCGTGAAACATCTGCATAGCTATGATACCTGATAGGAGAGTACTCAAAACCAATAAATATCATATCCATATAATTACATTAGTTTTCTATTGCTGCCCAAATTACCCCAAACTAAGTAACTGAAAATGACACAAATTTATTATCCCACACCTCTGTAAATCCAAAGTCCCAGTTGGCTGGACTGGTTTCTCCGTTCTGGGTTTCACAAGGCCAAAATGAAGGTGTCAGCAGGGCTGCATTCCCTCCTGGAGACATTCCGGATAAACTGCTTCCAAGCTCGTTCAGGTTTCTGGCTGAATTCAGTTCCTGACAGATGTAGGGCTGAGGGACCGCTTCCTTGCTGGCTGTCAGCTGGGAGCTGGTCTTTGCCCCTAGAGGCTGCCCACATTCATTCTCATGCTGGTCACATTGTCCCCTCCAGCAATGGCGGGGTCCCTCTCACACTTCAAATCTCTCCAACTTCGACTTCTGCCAAATCTCTCCTACATGCAGCCAGAGAAAGGTCTCTGCTTTTAAGGGTTCATGTGATTCGACTGGGCCCACTGGATCATCCAGGATAATTTCTCTCCTTTAAAGTTTGTAACCTTAATTACATCTGCAATGGTCTTTTGCCATGCGTCCTAACATATTCACAGGTTCCAGGGTTTAGAATGTGGACATTTTGGGGGTCCTACTATTTGACCTATCACTATATATATATATATAAAAATATGTATGTGTGTGTGTATGTATATATATTCTTTCATATCCTGAAAAGCAGAGTTACAGCTGGAGCAACAAGGGGGGGGGGTCTGCACTGCAATCTAACTGAGCAAAATGCATTGGATGGTGTATTAGTCACCTATTGCTGCATAACAAATTACCCCAAAATTTAGCAGCTTAAAACAACAAGACTCCATTACCCCACAAATCACATGCAGCTCAGCTGAGTGTCCCTCGGCCTCTCATGAGGTTGCAGTCAAGCTGTTTGCCAGGGCTGCAGTTTCTTATGAAGACCTGACTTGGGGGTTAAAGATCCACTTCAAGTTTACTCACAAGTTGGCAGGCCTCAGAAGGTTCACCTCCAAGTTCACCCAGATGGCCGTTGGCAGGCCTCTACTCCCCACCACATGGGTCCCTCCATAGGCTGTCTGAGTGTCTTCCCAACATGGCAGCTGATGGCCTGAACGAGAGCCAGAGCCAGAGAGTGAGCGTACCAAGAGGGAGTGAGAAGCTGCAATCTATTTTTTTTTAAAAAACCCATCTTAACCACTTCTAAGGGTGCAGTTCAGTAGTGCCAAGTATATTCACATTGCTGTGCATCAGATCTCCAAACCTCCTTCATCTTACAAAACTGACGCTCTATCCTCATTGAACAGCTCCCCATTTCCTCCTCCCCTCAGCCCGTGGCAGCCACCGTTCTACTTGAATTTGACTGCTCTAAGGACCTCATATAAGTGGAACAGACAGTTATTTGGTTTTTGTGACTAGATTATTTCACTTAATCTAGGAGGTCTTCAAGTTCATCTGTGTTGTAGTATGTGATAGGATTTCCTTCTTTTTTAAGGCTGAATAATATTCCAATGTATGTACATACGCCATTTTCTTTATCCATTCATCCATCGATAGGCATTTGGGTTGCTTTCTACCCCTTGGCTATTCTGAATAGTGCAGTTGTGAACATGAGTGTGCAAATATCTCTTCAAGACTCTGCTTCCAATTCTTTTGGATATATACGTAAAAGTGGGGTTGTTGGATCAGATAGTACTTCTAGTTTTCTTTCTCTTTTCTTTTTTTTTTTTTTTTTTTCGCGGTACGCGGGCCTCTCACTGTCGTGGCCTCTCCCGTTGCAGAGCACAGGCTCCGGACGCGCAGTCTCAGCGGCCATGGCTCACGGGCCCAGCCGCTCCGCGGCATGTGGGATCTTCCCGGACCGGGGCACGAACCCGCGTCCCCTGCATCGGCAGGCAGACTCTCAACCACTGCGCCACCAGGGAAGCCCCTAGTTTTCATTTTTGAGGACACCAGTGAATATTCCCACCAAAAGCGCATATGGGTTCCAATTTCTCCACATCCTCACCATCACACGTTACTTTCTCTGTGTGTGTGTGTTGTGTGTGTCTGTTTATAGTGACCATCCTGATAGGTGTGAGGTGATATCTCATTGTGGTTTTGATTTGCATTTCTCTAATGATGTTGCATTTCTCTAGTGATGTTGAGTATCTTTTCATATGCTTATTGGTCATTTATATATGTTTTTGGATGGAAGCTACATTCTTTTAGAAACCTAAAATCAGAAACAACATCCCATCAATTCTGTTGTACTCTATTTCTTGGAAGGGAGTAAATAAGCCCAGTTCACACTCAAGGGGATCAGAACACCAAAAGTAGGGACCACAGGGGCCATGTTAGAGGCTGCTAACCACAGCTGGAGCCTCCAGGGTCCATGAGGAAGGGCGGCTCAGGCTTGCAGTGCTCCAAGGAGCTCTTCCTAAACTTCGATTTTGATAAGAATCATTTGGGGATTTTACTAAAAAACAGATTCCTAGGTTCCTACCCTGGAGGTACTAAATCAGTGGATTTTGGGTAGGGCCTAGGAATCTGGTTTTTTAAGCAAACTTCCAGGGAATTTTTTTAAATTTAAAATTCACCCTTTTAAGGTATAAAATTCAGTGGTTTTTAATATAGTCACAAATTTGTGCAACCATCACCGAGAACATTTCATCACCCGATAAAGAAACCCCTACACATCAGCAGTCCCACTGCATTCCTCTCTCCCTCCAAACCCCTGACGATCACGGATCAACCTTCTGTCTCTATGTACTTGCCTATCCTGGGAAGTTCACATAAATGAATTACACAGTATATCGCCTTTTGCATCTGGCTTTTTTCACTTTGCATAATGTTTTCAAGGTTTATCCATGTTGTAGCAGGTAGCCATACACCATTTCTTTCTTTTTTTTTTTTTTGCGGTACGCGGGCCTCTCACTGTTGGGGCCTCTCTCGTTGCGGAGCACAGGCTCCGGACGCGCAGGCTCAGCGGCCATGGCTCACCGGCCCAGCCGCTCCGCGGCATGTGGGATCTTCCCGGGCCAGGGCACGAACCCGGGCACGAACCCATCGGCAGGTGGACTCTCAACCACTGCGCCACCAGGGAAGCCCACGCCATTTCTTTTTATGGCTGAATAATATTCTATTGTATGGATACACCACATTTTATTGATCTATTCATTCGTTGAAGGACCCAAGAGATGCTTTTCAGAAGGGAAGTTTGAGAAAGGCTGCCAACTAAGTTTTACAGGGAGATCAAAAGCAGTTTGGATGTCTCAGATGCTCATGAAAATGCAGATTTCTAGACCCAACCCAAATCTCCTGAGTTAGAATCAGAGGAGGGCCTAGAGATCTGTATTTTAAACCAGCTTTTCAAGGAGATTCTTTTGCCCAATGAAACTCAGACTTAGAGCAGAAGTGAGGTGCGGTGGGTAGCAGGAAAAGCGACTATTCCCTACAAGAACACTGTTCCCAAGGGGCACCTTTTCAACAGTTTTTAAAGGTAACGTGATGAGATGAACGCTCATCACTGAGCAATATGACTATGATGAAAAGACCTAAACAGAAGCTTCGTGAACACAAAAGCCTGAGACACACACAGGAGGTAGTCAAAGATGAGGCCTCTTACTATTTTTCTTATTTTCTGTTTTATCCCCCTGTAGACCCTGCCCTCTGGCCAGGCCTCAACCCCAGACCAGTTTCCTCTGATATAAGAATTTAACTAAATAGGTGTCATGTCATAGATTCTTAGAGCCGAGAACTTAGGAGCTTATCTTGTTCAATGGCTCCAAACACAGGTGATCGTCCAATCAGCTTTCAGGATTCTTTTAAAACTCCTTCTTTACAACACTCCTCTCCCCTCCCAAGCTGTCTAGATTCGGTAACTCTAGGATCTTGAAATCTGTGGCTTTACAAAGCTCTCCAGGTGTATCTGACGGTCAGCCAGCTTCGATAACCACTGGTCCAACACCCTCATTTTTCAGAGCAGGAAACTGACTCAGCATCAGACAACTGCAGGAAAGAACTTTCCCTCGAATTTAGGCCTCCTGAATCCTCATCAATATTCTTTCAAACCTGCGTTGTCAAAATCTCTAATCGTTGGAGTAAAGACCACATGGAATTTGAGAATTTGTTTGTTGATGCTGGGGTACAAGTCTGTACACAAACAGACTGTCAGGATTTCACTCAGTCCTTGATGTTGTTATGTTAACTGGTCGAGGACATGAAATTGTGAAAGAATGAATGATGGATGAAATGGTCACTACCAATTTAATACCCTTTGGAATCAGCAGCCATTAGTATTTCAGTTCCAGCTATATCTCCTGGTGGTTTGATTATCACTAAGATGTAGAAATTAGAAAACTTGGACTTCAGTCATATCATCATTATGGATAAAATGCTCACTCGCATATATTTACCATAAACCTGGAAATAACAACTTTCCAGCTCAGTGGTTCTCCAATCTTACTGTGTATTAGAATCACCTGGGAGAGTTTAAAAATAGACCCTTGCCCAGTCCCACCCTCAAGACCTCCAGAAACAGAATCTAGGTCCAGAGCCCCGGGTCATATGTTTTTAAATAAAGCTCCCCAAATTATTCCGATGCAAGGCCAGGGTTGAGAACCACAAGTCTAGCTCCCTGGATGTCTAATAAAATGAAAATAATTAGAAAACTTTAAAGTTTCACATCATATTCCTGAAAAACATTTTCACCCTGAATGGGCTCATGAAGGATCTCATTCTGTGCTCCTACAGCCGAGGAATTATAATCAGTAACATTTGTGTGCTGCTTTATAATTTACTAAGTCCTTTCACATATATTTCACCACCCAGTTATGATTATTTATTAAGTGTCTATCATACCTTTTCTGCTAGAAATTTAAGATGGTAGATTCTCCTGCCCATTCTAAAAAGGACTCCATTAATGAGGCTTTTCTTTTTAGAATTTTAAATAAGGCAAAGGAAAAAATGTCAGAAACAGAGTAGAAATCTTTTCCACTGGAAAACTGCACCATATGTAATGACACTGGGACTCGAACACTGTGTGTTGAGATTGTGCTAAATTCAGCCTCGGAGGTTCACAGACCCTTGGAGTTAAAGTAATAATGGGAAAGGAACCAGGGGGAAAAAGTGAGTTCTGGACCAGGGCTTTTCAAAGTCTAAATGCATATGAATCAACTGCGGATCTTGTTAAAATGCAGATTCTGTTTCAATAGGTCTCAGGTTGGATTTGAGATTCTGCATTGTTAAAAGGCTCCCAGGTGACACCAGTGCTGCTGGTCTACAGATCACAGTTTGAGTGGAAAGATTCTAGCACTAGGGACAGGCAGTTGGAAAGGGGTCAGGAGATCTGTACCCGCACCCCTACCCCACGTTCTGCCACAAAGTTACCAAGAGACTTTGGAGAGGTCACTCCACCCCTCAAATTCTTAGACTTCTCATCCATAAAATGGGGCTGGGACACCGGTCTCGATCAAAGACGACAACTACTTAACACTTGTGACTGCTTTTCCAGATGCTGTGGAAAGACGGGAAGACCCTGGAGGCGGGATGGACACGATTTCCAGTCCTCCCGCCAGGAGAATTCAGGTGGGATCTGCAAGAAGACCCTAGTTAACTGTAAGTTGTCACACCTTGCAAACTGTGACCCAGTAACTTTTTCACATGGATCTGATCGTCAAAGCAGTTAGGTTTAGCGAGTCATACTTGGTAGCGATAATTTGTGATGGGGAGAGAAGAAACCACAGTGAGAGAGCCTGAAGCACCCAGAGTCCCTTCAACAGGAAATATGCCCAAAGAGAGGGAAGGAGTCCAGCGGCAGGGGAGCCACAGGGCACTTCCTAATGTCCTGGTTCTGGGATTATCATCCTGAAACCTTGGACTTCAGCTTCAGCCCGCAAACCTGGACTTCTGCTAGAGAAGGAACTCTCCAACCCAACCCAAGCAGAAAAAAGGGGATCCCTATAGTCAGATCCTGCTCATTTTCTCCTTCAGCCCTGACTGGTCCTGACTGGTGCTGAGAGTGGGTTTCCGGAACTTCCAGGAGGGCCACTCAGCCTCACTGCCTGGAGCTGTGCTCCAGCATCTTCTAATATCACGAGGAGATGGTTCTACGTCCATGAATAGAGATGCAGTTTAGTGGGAGCTGTCCAGGGGCAAAACTGATCAATGCACTCCTCATGCAAAAGCTTCAGGAGTCGTGCAGGTGGCACTGCTTTCAGATTTTCAAGGTTAAAGGAGATGTTCCCAGAGGGAAAAGTATATATACTCAGACCCAGACAGTTTGCCAAGGCACTACGCCAGCAACTTTCACTGAAGTAGCTCAACACTGAAAATTTAGTATTGCTGTTCCCATTTCACAGATGAGGAAACTGAGGCTCAGAGAGGTCAACAAAACTCCCTCAACTCACACAGCTGAAATGCAGATGACACGGCATTTGATTCCCAGGTCATCTGACTCCAAGTCTGCTGCTCGTAACGCTGCTTCTCACTACCTCCTAGATGCTGTACTTGGAGGATGGAATCTGCAGAAGCTGTGACTGACTCCATTTCATCAGTCTCACTCAATTTTATTCCACCTGTCTAGTTGGGGACAGACAGGTGCATAATACATTGCAACACTTCTTACAGTTCTTCAAAGAAAAAATGTAGGTCTGCCTCTTCTGTCTCCAGGTGGTGGCCATCTGACTTTGGTGGGTCTGTGTCACAAACAGATGACATAGAGAAGGTGCCTGGGACACTGACTGCCCCCCTTGAGCAGGATCTAGTTCCTAGTAGATATGAATTGTGAATGCCCTTGGCAACTTTCTTGTGTATACCCCCAAACCCTGCAGTCAATTCAGACATGTTTTGAGTACGACAACCTGCCAGACAGAGCGGCAGGTGCTGGGAGGTAGGTACAGGTGAACAAGGCAGATGAGGCCCCCTCCTGGGGGCTGACCCTCTGGTTGGGGGAGGGGCAAGGGAGCGGGTCACAAATAGGACATTTTATGTGTAAGGAACATGATGAAAGGGGGCCTTACGGTGCCCTGGGAGCACATAGGGCCCCAACCTCTCAGCGGGCAGAGTAGAAGGCCAAATGGATAGAATTAAATGGATAGAATTAAACCTCCTACCTGGAGGAACTTGAACCAAACCAGAGGGTGAGCCACTTTGCCGCCCGGAGCCATGGCTGCCCTGCCTCTAGCTTGAAGAAACACTCTCTAAGGTTGTAATAAATCCCCCAGCAATTTGGCTAAGTGTTGGTGTGCCAAACCTCCCTGGCCTGGACAGAGAAGTACCAGGTGTGTACACAAGCGCGCTCGAGAGAGCGTGTGTGCGCGCGCGCGCCCGCGCGCGCGCACACACACACACACACAGCCCACCACACTCACGAGGTCATATTTCACATCCTTCCTCTCCTCGGGCAAAGCTAAGTAGATGGGGTTTCCTTCAGCGTCAGACCTGGAGATGCCGTAAATGTAATGCACTTTAAAACCGTTTCCTTTGTTCTTAGGGGAATACACTAAGATGTTAACAGTGCTAGATCTGGGTGGTATTATTATGAGGGAATGTCTTTTCTTCCTTCCTTTTCTAAAAAATCATTTTTTATTTTGTAGCTTTTCCAAATGAGCATGGATCAGCTGTGTAATAAAAAAAATTAAAAATAAAAAGGAGATTTCCTTCACTCCACTACAACTGCTCTCCAGTTCACATTTGCCCTGGAAGATAGGGACACATGTGGTATCTTTGAGGCTTGGTGGCAGCTGTGTGGTATGATGGCAAGGGCACTGGATTAGGAGCTACAACACACAAGTTCAGTTCCCAGGCTTCTAGAACCTTCTAACTTTGGGACACTGGGCAAGTCACTTTACTTCCGTGAGCCTTTATTTTCTCACCTGCAGCATGGAGCAGAAATAGCTCTCAGAAGATGAAATGATGCACAAATGTCAAGTGGGATTATCATTTTCATGTAACTGAAAATTGGGTAATTTCGCATTCCTGTAGAAAGAAACAACAAGTGTATCTGTGAACGGTAGCTTAGTCAGTTTCAGTTGACACCTGGGAGTGGTAGCCAGCCCTGGATGGCCTCGGTGATTCTCACTTCCTGGCATTTATGCCCTTGGATTCTCCCCCATTGAGTAGGGCTGACCCGTGTAACCAATAGAATACCGCAGAAATGACAGAGTGTGACTTCTGAGGCTAGGTCATAAAAGACACTGTGACTCCGCCTTCCTCTCTCTTGGATCACTCACTCTGGGGGAAGCCAGCTGCCATGTCTTGAGGACACACAAGTGTGCTTAGGGGGAGGGCCCTGGAGCAAGGAACTGAGGCCACCTGACAGCACCAACTTGCCACCCACGTAAGCGAGCCACCTTGGAAGCAGATTCTCCTGCCCCAAACCTTCCGATGGTTCCAGCCCAGGGTAACATCCTGACGGCAAACTCCTGAGCAACCCCAAGCCACCACCACCCAGCTAAGCCACTGCCTATTTCCTGACCCACAGGAACTGTGTGAGAGAATTAAGGGTTTATTGTTACTCTAAGCTACTGAACTGTGGGGTGATCTGTTATCACAGCAGCAAGAGATAATCAGCCCTTCAGCTGGCAGCCATCTAGGAAGGTTAGGGACTTGCATGGCTTTGGGAAGGGCAATTCACTCCAAGCCAATTTCATTTCATCACTTTCGTGATGGAGTGACCTGGCATGTGAATAGGGGAGGGGTGGGAGAGAGCAGTAAGTGTATTTCTCTGACCTCAGGAGGGCTTTTAATTTGATACCACATGCAATGCCCATCAGCATGCCTGGAGGCAGGGTCTTGGTGGTTCACTGATTTGGCCCCAGGAAAATGGATGCAGGAGCTAGTCGAGGACTTGAGGGAGGCAAAGGAATAAAGATACTGATGCCAATACCAATATCAATGCTAATAGCAATACTCTTCACTACTACTCATATGAGCACTGCTAATACTCGTCACCCCGACACCTCCCCCTTGGAGAGCCCCAGGTTCTTTGGAATTCAGTAATCACCCTTTCCTTTAATAAACTGGGAAAACAGTTTCAACCTCCATGGTAGTGCTTTGACAAGTCTCCTTCAAAACCTCCACAGATTTCCAGAAAGATCTACCTTCTCAGGTCAGTGAGGGCTGCAGCCTTGGTCACTACTGTTCCCTGGTCCTTAACCATCATCCATTGCTCCTGAGGCTGCCGCCCCCTGTCCTGCTCTCTGTTACCCCTGGACCACCTCACTTCCTTCACGCCTCCCAAAGCACCACGGACACAAGGCTGGTTCCCGAAAGCTTGTGGGTGATGGGAGGGGAGTGACAGTCCTGCACAGCGCATCGGTTAAAAGGGAATCTCCAGCAGCCTGGTCCTTGAGTTCCTCGGCTGTCAGGGTTTCTCTTGCTCTGCATATGCCCTTGCTGATCACTGCTCTTCCGAGATGCTTTTTATATCGCTCTGGACCCTCTCCCCTCAATCTCTCCCTTCCTCCCTCCCCAGGCCCCCCTCACTTCCTTTTCACTGGCTCGCAACCCCCAACTCCAAATTCCCATCACCTTTTTTGCAGACAGGCTACCTCTGCTATGTGTCACTTTTCCCACCAGGGTAATAGAGACATGATAAAACACATGGGCTCTGAGGCCGGAAGAGACGCCCCCCGCTCCTCCCCCATTTAACATCTAACTCCCGGCTCTGCCTTATCTTCTCGAATCCTTCCTATCCCTGCTATACAGCTGTCAAAATGGACTTCCAGGGGAACTAGGTTTTGTGCAAGGACCCATGGTGAACAGGAAGGACCTGGGCCAACTCCCAGGCCTCTCCCAGGCAGGAGGAGAACTGGGGTGGAGACCGCTAGTTGGGGACACCTGCAGAGGCTAAATCAAGACTGCCTGAAGCTTAGGAGGAAGGTAATGTATGTAGAGTTAGTTCCTAGAGGGCTTATAAATAGGACCATTGCTCATTTGTCCTGAAAAGTTGCAGGGCCGGCTTTCCCAAGGTGAGGAGAGGGGGCAGGGTCACATGTCCTCCTGAGGTCATTTCTAGCTCGGTGATTCACGAGACAAAATCCCAGCGTGGGTTCAGCCCCGCTGAATGTACTTTCATTTTGCATTATGATTTGCCACTCGAGCTGATGTGAACCCAAATTGATGTCATTTCCCTCCTAATAAGCTCTTGACCAGAAAACATCTATTTCTCCATCTAACTTGGGAATTTTTTTTTTTTTTCACCCAGTTCCTACAAAATCATGTTGCACTTTACTTCAGTATTTTTCTTCTCTTTTAAAGACAGCCTTTGTCAGGGCTTCTCCTCTGGTCATAAAAGTAATGTACATGCTCATTGCCAAAGAACCTGGAAAGCACAGAAAGCTGAAGGAAGAAAATAAAAATTATATATAATGTTACACCCATAGACAAACATTAAAATGGTAGTATGTTTTCTTTGTCTTTTCCCCATGTATATGATAATTTTTTTTAACCATAATTGGATCAAAAACTTTTTTTAAGACTTCTATTTAAGAGTGGGAGGGAAGGATTACACATGCTGGTTTTAGTGAAAAATGTGTTTTAATAATAGCTACACTTGCAGAGTACTGACATCATTCCAAGCACTTTATATGCATTGGCTTAAGGAACATAAATCCTTTTATGCATTGCCTTGTTCAGTGCTTATAACAAACCATTGAGGAAGATGCTAATACCATCTGTGCCCATTTTACAGATGAGGAAACTGAGGCTCTGAGACCATAACTTGCCCAAGGACAGCTAGTCCACAGCACAGTTGGGATGGACTTGGATGAAAATCTTTTTGCCTCCCCAGGCTAGGCTGGGCTTTATAGCGTATACAGTGTTTGCCTCTTTTTAGCAGTAATTGCCACAACTGGAAATGCCACAGTGGAAATACTGGCGTGCTACTCATTTGTTTTTTTATTTGATTGATTGATTGATTGGCTGCATTGGATTTTCACCGCGGTGCACGGGCTTCTCATTGCAGTGGCTTCTCTTGTTGTGGAGCGTGGGCTCTAGGTGAGCAGGCTTCAGTAGTTGTGGCACACAGGCTCAGTAGTTGTGGCTCACGGGCTCTAGAGCACAGGCTCAGTAGTTGTGGCGCACGGGCTTAGTTGCTCTGCGGCATGTGGGATCTTCCCAGATCAGGGCTCGAACCCGTGTCCCCTGCATTGGCAGGAGGATTCTTAACCACTGCTGGCGTGCTACTCATTTAAATGGGAATATTTTAATCGAACCACCACATATTGACGGAACAAAGACCTCGCTCCATTCTGACCTTCTGTAGCTCTTTGCTTGTAAAAAATACAGGGAGAAAGAAAATCCAAGGGAAAGGTCAGCAGTTTATTAGCTAGTGCTGCTGCAAGCTTGCACACGCTTTCCTATAAGCTGTTGCTATTTTAGTGCTTGGTGGCCATCTAACATGTCCCCAGGCACAGGGGCAGCTGACAGATGCTGTGAAGTGACTGCTCATTCTTTCCATGCCCATTCATTAAGCACCTACTGCATTTCTCTCAGGCACAGTACTCAGCGTGGGCCCCAAATGTAAGCTGTGTAAAGGCAGCACCCATGGGTTCAGCCTAAGTGATGAAGTGGTCTTCTATTTAACACACACACACACAGACTCAGGAAATGAAATATCATTTCAAAATAACAACTCAAAATCTTATGCTGGTTAAATAGTTTATCTGTTAGGGTGCTTTGATTGCAAGCAACAGAAACGGACTCTGGCTGATCTAGGCAAAAAGGAGAATTTCTTGGAAGGATACTGGAGAGTACACTAGAGCAAAGGGAAGGCTAAAGACTCAGGCTTGCAGCCATCAGGCACCCAGCAACTCCAGAAGGTTCTTGGCAGCAGAAAATGCTCAAAAATCTCACTTAGCTGCCTCGGCTGGAACGAGAATACTCCAACTGTTCTCTGTTTTGGACCTGAATCCGTGATTCAGATTTCCGAGCAGGAGCCCCCACTGGCCTCGCTGGCGGTCGTGTGCTGGGGAGGGACGGAACCTGGCTCACCATTCAATCGGAGGACATTGCAGAGCTATTAGCTGAGGAATAGACGCAGCTGACAAACAACAAATGTCCTTGCATTTCTTGAGAATGATGAGAGCTAAATACAGAGGCTGTGATAACGCTTATTTTAAAAAAAACAAAAAAACCCAAAAAGCCCTTCCTCTTCTATCCATTTCTCTCACATGCGGAAGCTGCTCCACAGAATTTTTCTCTCCAGTTCTGTGCAAACCTGCCCGCTATCCACTCCTTTACACCCTTGCTGTGCATGTGGTCTGAACACCAGCAGCATCTGTTTCACCCGGGAGCTTGTCAGAGATGCAGAGTCTCAGGCTCCAGCCCAGACCCACTGAATCAGAGTCTGCAGTTTAACCAAATCCCCAGGTGGTTCCAATGCAGACGGTTTGAGAATCACTCACGGATACACGTTCCTCTCCCCTCCTCTCTCACTTTCTTTATTAGATGGATCAACCTAGTCTCTCACCAACCTGAAAGAATCCCTCCCCTTCAGCGAGAGGGAGATGAGCTGCGTTGTCAACTACAAGGCTGTGACTGGAGGGGTGAGAGAGAAGACATAAGAACATCTGCATGCTAATAATTTCTGTCCTGTAAACAAGGACTAAGCAGACACAGTCTGTGACCTTGGAGAGCTCATGTTCTAGAGGGAGGAGCTGGCCAGCCAGTCCAAATCCTACTGAGGGCTTCCAAGGGGCACGGCACGGTTCTCAAGAGCTGAGCTGGCTCTGGCACGTAGCATCTGGTGAGGATCCAAGGGACAAAGGGACAGAATGGGCAATTAAGTTTCATTGGGCTGCTCAGCTACATCTGGAGGGCCAGCGGTCTTTTAGGTGCCCTCTCCAATGCCACGCTGAGGTATAAAACAGTGCCAGGTACTCACGGCTGGCCTGTCTTCCACTCAAAGAGAACAAACAGGTCCCAGAGGAGGGCGCAGAGGGGAGCGCAGAGCCTAGAGAGTGGAAAGTTGCAAATGCAGAGTTTTGAAAGCTTTAGAGTTCAGGTACACCGCTCTGTTGGCCTCTCATCATACGGTCTTTGCAACGTCCAAATAAAGCTGGCACGAGATTTTCCCCCGAGTTACAGTCTCCTGTGACTCATTTCTCAGGAACTTGGTGGCAGCCACTTGGCTGAAGGCAGCTGTGAGGAGGAATGTCCAGGCGGGTGGTTTCAGCCACGGGCGGTGGCAGTGGGCGTGACTGGAGCAGGAGGACAGACGGCGGGCGTGGTCACAGCGGGGGGGCGTGGCTATAGTGGAGGAGGGGACAGGCTGTGGGCGTGGCTGTCAGCCTCAGCGGCGTCCTTACTGACTGGCTGAGTGGCCTCAGCTCTCAGGGACCCCATGGCAGAACTCGTAATGGTGCCCTTGGTCCCCCAAACAGGTAGAGCTTTAGACAGAGTCTGGGTAGAAACTGAGCCAAAGGTGAGAACAGGCCCTAGGGGCCCTGGGGAAAGATCAGAAAAGAGGTCCCAGTCACACACCTTGGTGTTTTCTGTTGCTGCTGGTGGCAGTGAGGTCCGGCATGAGGGTGACCCGAAACGCCTTGAACCCCTTCTGTCTGGAAGGCACCTGGGTTCAGGGAGCCCCAGCTGGCCGTGTCTGAGGCAGAGGGGCATGTGGTGAGGACGCCCCTCCCCAGCTCCCCTCACCCGGCTCTCATCATTCAGATCCCTCAAGGCCACATGAAAGGACCAACACCATCCCACCTCTTCCTCATCTTCTGTCCCTCAGGCCTCAAAGTCCACCAAATATTGTCCTCCCTTCCATCAGCCAGAAATAAGCAAAGACACACCCCACGCCAACCCCAATCCCTCATACTAACGCTGTGAGTTCCCACCAGCCCAGCCCTTCCACAAACAGTATCGATCGGAATTCAGTTCGGGCTCAGCTAGAACACTCTGTGGTGGAGTCCAACGAGTTAATGGCTGTGGAACGTCTTAGGAAAAGATAGACACATGCTCCTGGAAGAGTATGATTTACATTTCTTTGACATTCTCCAGTTTCAAAAGCCACTTACCAATGCCAGTCCTTCTGAGTTTTATTTCTGGTACTTGTAGAAAGGCACCTTTCATAAAAAATAAAAAAGCCTTTTAAACCCCGCACTTTCGGACGGGAGAACGGAAGATGCAAAAAGGAATAAGGATGAAATAGATAAACAAGCAGATTGGCTTGTGAAGTAGCCCCAGCCATAAGTCCACACCTTTCCAGGACCTTCTCATCAGCACTGATGGCTAAGGGTCACCCACACTTACTTGGCAGCCCTTACTTCCAAGTGTTTTACCTGTATTATTATCTCACGTGATACTCTAAACAAGTGCTTTTCAAGCAGGGATTATTTGGCAATATCTGGAGACATTTTTGCTGGTCACAGCTGTGGGGAGGGAAGGGTGCTGACTGGCATCTAGTAGGTAGAGGCCAGGGATGCTGCTTAAACATCCTATGATGCTCAAGACAGCCCCTGCAGCAAAGAGTTTCTGGCCCAAAATGTCAACCAATAGGGCTGAAGTTGAAAAACCCTGATCTAAGAGATAAGAATGACCCTTCACGCCATTTTACAGGTGAGGAAACAGAAGTTCAGAGAGGTACTTCAAGAATCTTAGGTTTACGATCAAACACACGCAGCAAAAATGAGCGCAGGCAAGAGATGGAGAAAAGTTTGCCAATATTTGAAACGAGCTAAGAGTAAAAGGGACACGGAAACCGTTAGCTTTGTGCCTGCCCTGTAATTTTCTGTGTTAGGATAACGTGAATCCGTGGCACCTACTGAACTGACTCGTTGGAATGGTTCATGTGTGCCTTGCGCTGCCCAAGACAGCACAGTGAGGGTACTGACACAGCTTTGCAAACTCCTCGCTCGCTTCCCCTATTTGCTAACACTCTGTTTTCCGATCTCACAGCCACACTTCTCATTCTCTTCTCAGTTTGCAGTCTGTGCTTCCATCTTGTTAGGTCCATTTGTGAGAGCTCAGTCCGGTGGGGATGGAGGGAGGCATCAGCTCTGCAGACCCAGCGCTTTCTCACTTTAGACAGACAGCCTGCCTCTACCTGGGGGTGGACAGGGCAGGTATCTGCAGTCTCTCCTCTCTCTCCTGGGCAAAACCTTCTCAGAATCATCGCAAATGTCAGCTGATGGCTATACAAAGAATGAGGCCAGAAGGAATTAAAAAGAGGCTAAGCCTCTTTCACACAGACTATCATAAAAAAAATGCTCAGGGTATCTGGAATCAAACAGCCAAGTACAAAATTGAATGTACATCATGATGACTTTTTTAAAACTTTGCACTTTTGCATGTTCCATTTTCTAAATGAGCATGTATGACTTTTATCAGAAACAAATTATTTTAATAAGAATGCTTTTCAAAAAATCCCACATAAGGAGTGAAATGAGTGAGGTCCACAAAGGGGCATGAACAAAAATGCTCAGAGCAGCCTTTTTGTGTGTGGGAGCTAAAACGATCCAAATGAAGTGGAGAAGGGCTAAATAAACTAAGGGTCTTTTGCTACAACAGAATACTACACAGCGAGGGAAAAAGAGCAGACTGATGCCACCCGTAGCCACACGGATGGGTGTCAGAGACATAATGTTAAGGAAACTCGACAGAACACAAAAACGTACATGCTGTGGTATTTAGGTGAAGCTCAAGAACAGACAAAATTCATATGTGGGCATGAGTACTGACTGGGAAGGGGCAGAGAGTGTGGGAGGGGCGGGGAGTGGGCGGCTCCCTCCCCTTGCTCACCCAGAGCCCCCGGGCTGGCCCCTCATTTGCATAAACCACTCAGCAAAACAAAAGCCCTGGAGGTAACAGGAATCTGCTCCTTTAGAAGACAGTCTAGCCACAAGGTAGCTGGACTTTAGGGTGCTGCTACCTTGAGGTCTCACCCAACAACCCCAAACCCCTGCTCCCCCATCCACTACCAGAGAAAGTCCCATCATTACCACCGTATCAGGGATCCTATTTCACCAATGTTATGCCTGTATATTTTAGTTTCCCACTAGAAACTATTTTTTCTTCTTTTTTTTTTTTTAAATAAATTTATCTATTTATTTTTTGGCTGCGGTGGGTCTTCGTTGCTGCGAGCGGGGGCTACTCTTCGTTGCAGTTCACGGGGTTCTCATTGTGGTGGCTTCTCTTGTTGCGGAGCACGGGCTCTAGGCATGTAGTCTCAGTAATTGTGGCTGGCGGGCTCTAGAGTGAAGGCGCGGTAGTTGTGGCTTGTGGGCTCAGTAGTGGTGGCACCCGGGCTCAGTAGTTGTGGCTTGCGGGCTCTAGAGCGCAGGCTCAGTAGTCGTGGCGCACGGGCTTAGTTGCTCTGCGGTATGTGGGATCTTCCCGGACCAGGGCTTGAACCCGTGTCTCCTGCATTGGCAGGCGGATTCTTAATCACTGTGCCACCAGGGAAGGCCCTTTCTCTTCTTTGTAAAAAATTTAAAAAAAAAAATTTTAATTTAAGTATAGTTGATTTACAATGTTGTGTTAATTTCTGCTGTACGGCAAAGTGATTCAGTTATAAATATATATACGCATTCTTTTTCTTAAATATTCTTTTCCATTATGGTTTATCACAGGATATTGAATATAGTTCTCTGTGCTATACGGTAGGACCTCGTTGTTCATCCTGGAAACTATTTTCTTGCTGCTGCCCAGCACTAGGGCTGAGCCAGGAGGCTTACTGCCCCAGGGAAGGAGAAAGATCTTTTCGAATAAAGAGGCCGTTGATCAGCATTAGTCTCTAAGCTGAGGTTCTTGACCTCTGCAGGGGGACAATGGCCTTGAAAGTCAGGCTCTTGGGAGGGGGGCAGGTATTTCTCAATTACTCAGTTCCCTTCTCACCAAAGTCAGGCTGACGGCTCTAAGAAGGGCTTTTCAACCAGAGTGCCTCCGAATGCCCCAGGAGACTTGGGGTCCCCCCTCTGCTCTCAGAACAGCCTGGCAGGATATGGGTGGCTGGGGACCCCATTAGTCCTCCAGAGCAGCCCTCCCGGGTTCCAGATCCTCTCCGGGACCCACTGGGCTCCACACCTTATTTCCTATATGATGTGTGCTATAGCACATGAAAAAAAGCTGGTGAGCTATGGCTCTTAATCACTGTGTTTTGTCACTCCCAGTAATACCCCAAACCTGTTCATGCTACCCTGGGAGGGCAGCGGAAGGAAGAAGAACCTGCAGACCATTGATAAAATCAGATATCTCTAGGTAGAGGAGATTTAGAAACACCCAGAAAATGATGGGAGAAGTGTGAGAACAGCAGGGTTAAGTGGGTCACATCCAGGCACTGTGCAAGGAAGTCTGCAGGACCTGGGGGTGGGGACCTATCTCTGGCTTAAAGCCACGTGTCCCGGGGGCCAGCAGCAATGGTGTGCAGGTGGTGTGAGGAGTGTGTAGAGGAGTCTAAGGAAGACGCCCTGACCCTCTGTGGCCTGTGCAGTGCATGCAGGTGACCTAAATTCTGCCACGGGCCCGACGTGGGGTCAGGGAAGTGCCAAAAGAACTTGGAATCGGTTCTGGCCTGCGATCAGGACCAACAAGCTGCCACAAGCAAAGAATGTAAAGCCCAGGGCAAATAACCTGGACTCTGGGTGCTGGCCAGGGTCTGTCCCGGCCCAGGGAATGCCTTTGTGCAAACTGGAAAAAGCCTCCTTCTGACACACACAGCCCCCGGGCTCACGGCTCACCTAGTAAAGCACTGGCTAGATTTCAGCCCCTCTGTGGGCATACCTGGGCAAGGCATAAGGCCTACACCTGTTAGAGATGGCTCCAGTGCCAGAACACTGCTACAGAAAGCTAGGAGGACAGAGAGCCCCTCGGCGGTCCCTGGTGCAGGCAGTGGCTCAGACCAATCATTCTCTAAAGGAGACCCTGATGCTCTTTGACTTCCTCCTCATCCCCCATATGCCCAAGTTTTCACCTTCAGAGGTGAGGTGGGAGGGGAGTTTGCAGCGATGGGGGTGGGGAGATGGGGCTAGGAATTCCGGCTGTACACTCCCTCTGCTCAGCCATGTTATGACTGAAGGTCTCAGAGACTGTTTAAATTATCAGGCTGGTATAAAATCATATTCCTCTCCTTCACTATCTAGCTGGGTGGAGACATGCAGGGGGGAAACATCTATTATATAAAAGTAAACAAGCTTTTTTTTTGGGGGGGGGGTACATCCAAGCACTGGGCGAGTAAAACTTCAGCCCTGCTAAACAATGTTTTCTCTCTCTTATTTCTGGGGAGGTGTCGGCACCTCTTACAGATGGGGTCACCAAATGTTGTTATTTGCCCTAGAACTGTCCTGGATTTTGCTGATTCCCAGGATCATTGTTAATAGCACCCCCTTCACTCTCAGAAGTGTCTCGGTACAGATGATACATTATGTGGTCATCTACCAACAGAGACACAACAGATGTCAGGCTTGGCTTTAGCTGTCTTTCCTTCTAACTCTGGTTAAGGCCAAAGAAGGAGGATGGGCATGGTGGTCGGGCAGAGAGGAGGGAGAGACTCCTCTGGGCTGGAGAATCCAGGCAGAAAGAGGAATTTCACTTCGGCCTTGAGGGAGCGAGAACTTGCAAAGGAAAGGAGTAAGCCTTTTAGACAGGAGGGCGAATGCATTAATTACCTTTCGCAGAGAACACATTACTGCAAAACCCAGCAGCTCAAAACAAAAGTAAGTGTTATCTCGCACGGTTTCTGTGGGTCAGGAATTCGTGAGTGGCTTAGCTGGAGGTCCTGGCTCAGGATGGGCGTAGTCAAGATATCCGCTGGGGATGCTGTCACCTGAAGTCTTGACTGGGGCTGGAAGATGTTTCTACAATGGCGCACTCACATGCCATTGACAGGAGTTCTCACCACATGGACCTCACCACAGGGCTGCTTGAGCGTTCTCCCGACGTGGCAGCTGGCTTCCCTCAGAGCAAGTGATCCAAGAGAGAGCAGAGGAGAAACTGCCAGGACTTCTATGACTTAGCTTCGGAAGTCAGGCTCCATGATTTCTACAGTATCCTAATGATTACATCAGCCAGCCCCATACAGACATGTGAATACCAAGAGGTGGGGATCAGTGTTGGTCATCTTGGAGGCTGGCTACCACCCAGAGTGTGCACTAAGGCACAGAGGCAGAAATAGGGAGTGTGTGCTCGGAAAACTAGTGAGCGGGCAGTTGTCTGGAACATTTACTGACTTCCCACTACACTCAACACCAAACAGTCCTCTCCAGCCAAAGTCCAGCCATGCAGTACTGGAGAATATTGATTGCCCAAGCATGTTTGAAGACATGGGGAACTGCAAGCCCTTATGCATTGCTGAACTCTAGAGCAAACTGCTAAGAAACATTTTACTTTTGCTAGCCTGAAAAATGCACTGTATAGAAAGCACATTGCTGCCTTATATAGGAGTTGAAGATTACCCCTTTTTAAAAGTACATTCCAGGAAAAAAAATACATCATTAAGAAAGAATCTTTGAAAATTCATTTTTCTTTTTACTTGTGGGCATTTTTCTCATGAAAAAAATGATGTACTGCTTGTGTAATTTTTAAAAGATTAAAAAGTATTAAAAAATACACTCTGCACAGAGCTATCATTCTCTTCTAACACCTGACTCCTGCGAAATAAAAGAGAATGAGTTTCCAGGAGTCTGTGCTAAAGAATGAAACATAGCTAAGGTCGGACCAAGGGGGGATCGCCCTGGTTACTGGCCGCCTGGCTTCCGGCGAGGTCAGCATTTTAGCAGGTTTGGGGAAGGTTTGGGCATTTGGGTTCTGAAGCCACAACTGCTATCTGTTTTACTCTGTGATCCTGGAATACTAGCCCACTTCTAGATTTTTCTCCATCCTTAGCTAACGTGTTATGCGCCTTATAACCTTGTTGTAAAGTGTTACTGCTTGAAACTGGTCTGAATGTCCTTTTGGAGAACAGTCCTCCCTCAATCCACATCTGTTTATTTAACAATTATTTCTTGGTACCTCCCTAGGGACACCATGACGTACACACAGACACAGCCCTGCCCACATGGACCTTCCATTCTGATGGGCAAGGGAAGGGAATACTGCCTTGAAATTTTACTTACAGAGGATCCATCTCGAGGGAAAGCCTGTTATCTCTATGTCTCTTAGATGGCTTTAGAGTTAACTTGAAACAATACTGGATGGAGATATTAGATTAACATATAAATACTGGAATTCCCTGGCTGTCCAGTGGTTTGGACTCCGAGCTTCCACTGCAGGGGGCAAGGGTTCAATCCCTGGTTGGGGAACTAAGATGCTGCATGCCTCGTGGCACGGCCAAAACAAAAACAAAAACAAATACCCATATAAGTACCATATAAGCATACCAGGTAGCCAAAGAACCCCCAGAATCATTTATGTCTTATACCTCTCTGTGACTGCCCTCTCTTTTTCTTTTCTCCAGTTCTGTAACAAATATATGATGCCAACTATTTGAGCTACTGGGAATACTTCATTTTCTGTGATATATCACAGATCAATGGACTATTACTCAGCCATAAAAATGAATGAAATAATGCCATTTGCAGCAACATGGATGGACCTAGAGATGATCATACTAAGTGAAGTAACCCAGACAAGACAAATACCATGCGATATCCCTTATATGTGGAATCTAAAAAATGATACAAATGAACTTATTTACGAAACAGACTCACAGACACAGAAAACAAACTTATGGTTACCAAAGGGGAAAGGGAGGAGGAGGGATAAATGAGAAGTTTGGGGTTAGCAGATACAAACTACTATAAAATAGATAAACACCTAGGTCCTACTGTATACCACAGGTAACTATGCTCAATAGCTTGTGATAACCTATCTTGGAAAAGAATCTGAAAAAGTGTATATATATATATATATGTATGTATAACTGAATCACTTTGCTGTACACCAGAAACTAACACAACATTGTAAACCAACTATGCTTCAATTAAAAAAACAAAAAGAATACATCATTTTCCAAGCCCATGTGGGTAGGGAACATTTACTATGCATCACACACAAGGCTGATGGCCTCACTTCTATTATCTTAATTAAATCACACAACAGGGCTTCCCTGGTGGCGAAGTGGTTGAGAGTCTGCCTGCCGATGCAGGGGATGCGGGTTCGTGCCCCGGTCCGGGAAGATCCCACATGCCGCGGAGCGGCTGGGCCCGTGAGCCATGGCCGCTGAGCCTGCGCGTCCGGAGCCTGTGCTCCGCAACGGGAGAGGCCACAACAGTGAGAGGCCCGGGTACCCCAAAAAAAAAAAAAAAAAAAAAAATCACACAACAATCCTACCCATGAGGTAGGTCCTCTTTTTATTCCCATTTCACTTACGAGGAAACTGCAGCTCACGTTCAAGGCCAGCGCACACGTTCAAGGTCACCCAGCCGGTCAACGGTAGAACAGGGACTGAAACTCCTGTGAGTCTGATACTCTCAGCCACCACTGTGCTGGTGCCAGTCCTAACTTTTGGCTTTTAGTTCCTACGGAGTCTATTTTGACATTTGCCAGAACTGAAATTTAGTGGTAGCTCCTATGAACTGAGACAGCAAACTGAGAGGGAAGAAAACAGTTTGAAACCTGTTTCAGACCCTGCAGGACACAAGAAACGGAGTCAGCGGAAATGAGATGCCAGCTGGATTCAGCAAGTCCTCAAGTAAGGGGGGCCGTGTGAACCAACTTAATTGGACAATTATTTCAATTATCTAATTAAGAAAGATAACAGCTGAACAAAGCCAGAGCAGGCCTCCAAGGTGATAGGAAAAAAAAAAAGTTGATTAGCCGGGTTGGCCCTTGGTGGCATTGGGAGGTAGAAGGGACTCCTCATTGTAGGCCCCAGCCCTTGGGACAATCAGCCTTATGCCCCTCCCCCTTCCCCCCCACCCCCCCCCCACCCCCGCCGGGTGAAAGCTATCTTCCACCTTACTTATTACTTGAGACTCAAGTTGTCAAGGAGCCAAATTTTCTCCTCTCTCCCTTCTTTCCTTCCCTTCCTTCTTCCCTCCGTTTCTTTGGTTGATTTTGTTTTAAATTTATTTATTTTATTTATTTATTTTCCGCTGCGTTGGGTCTTCGTTGCTGTGCACGGGCTTTCTCTAGTTGCAGCGAGCGGGGGCTACTCTTCGTTGCGGTGCGCAGGTTTCTCACTGCAGTGGCTTCTCTTGTTGCAGAGCATGGGCTCTAGGCATGCAGGCTTCAGTAGTTGTGGCACATGGGCTCAGTAGTTGTGGCTCGTGTGCTCTAGAGCGCAGGCTCAGTAGTTGTGGCACACGGGCTTACTTGCTCCACGGCATGTGGGATCTTCCCGGACCAGGGGTTGAACCCGTGTCCCCTCCATTGGCAGGCGGATTCTCAACCGCTGCGCCACCAGGCAAGTCCCCCTCCGTTTCTTCTTCCTTTCCTCCTTCCTTTTTTACTTCATATTTATTTTTGTACTAGTTTACCAAACAAAAGCCAAAAAACAGTGCGGGTTTCCCTCTCCAGTTTAGAACAGGGTTTATAATCTGGTGACCACTACCCACCTACCCCTACGTCTGACCCATATACTTAACAGAAAGTTATTCACCAATATTTCAAAGTCAAGGATTTCACATAAAAGTCCAGATCTCTGGTTTTATTAGAAAAATCAGCTCTGACAACACCGGGTCCACCTTCTTAGAGGTCAGATTCAAAATGTTTAATGCCGTGTATGACTCCGTGTGGTCCTGCAGGTGCTGTGTTCACGCAGCCTCCAGATGGGCCATGGGCTCCCCAGCTCCCAGGGGCACCGTCTGTCCTTTTGTCTCCTTGACACTGGGGTGAAGGTCACCTGCCATTTAGCATCACACTTGCTTGACCCACTCACAGTAAAGAGGGAAGAGAGTGTTTCATCAGTCTGGCCTTTGCTCTATTATGTTATTGGCCTGGCCCGAGTTGGCTTTGATCTTATGATCCTTGTTTCACGGGGCTCAGGGCTTTTACTCTTTAACAAATATTGGTTGAGGGATTTCATCATGCAACATGGTGTGGCAGAGCTCTTAAGAACTAGGCTATGGAGTCAACAGTTCTGGATTCAAATCCTGCCTCACTCACTCACTAGCTGTGTAACCTTGTTCCATTGCCTGATTTCTTTTCTTTTTTGAAAATATTATTTATTTATTTATTATTAATTTTTGGCCACGTCGGGTCTTAGTTGCGGCACGTGGGGTCTTTGTTGAGGCATGTGGGATTGTTCGTTGTGGCGCCTGGGCTTCTCTCTAGTTGTGGGGTGCAGGTTTTCTCTCTCTAGTTGTGGTACACGGGCTCCAGGGCACATGGGCTCTGTAGTTGTGGCGCATAGGCTCTGTAGGTGTGGCAGGCGGGTTCCAGGGTGCGTGGGCTCTGTGGTCTGCAGCACGCAGGCTCTCTCGTTGAGGCGTGCAAGCTCAGTAGTTGTGGCACGTGGGCTTAGTTGCTCCGTGGCATGTGGGATCTTAGTTCCCTGACCAGGGATCAAACCCACGTCCCCTGCATTGTAAGGAGGATTCTTTACCACTGGACCACCAGGGAAGTTCCGTCCATTGCCTGATTTCCGAATGAGGAAATTTACAAATTACCTAAATACCTATATTGTCATAATACCTGCTTCCCTTATAATGTAGTTGTGAGTTTTACGGTGGGGATTCAATGAGAAAACGTAATAAAAGACCTAGCACAGTGCCTGGTGTATGGTAAGCACCTCAATAAATGACAGTTTAGGGAAAAAGTACCAGCTCTCAACCTTATGCATCTACAATCTAACAATAATATATACAATATAACTATGCTGTAAACCCATGTATTTTATGGGTTTACAGCATAGTTAATGAGATCCCCAGATGGGGAACAGCATTATCCCTTTTTTACAGAAGAGGACACTGTCTATCAGACACTGGATTCCGTCTTTAAAGACCCAAGTGTGATGAGAGAGGATGGGCACATGAAAATATATAAGAGGGTTAAAAGACAAAAGTACTCTACCAACTGGGGGGAAAGGAGCAGTAAACTGACATAGGAGATGAGGAGGAAAGATTACTTTTTTTGCTGGGAAATAAATTATAGTAGATCAGTGCTTCTCAAATTTTAATGTGCATACAAATCACCTGGAGATCTTGGGAAAATTCAGATTCCGATTCAGAGAGTCTGGAGAGGGGCCAAGATTTGGTATTTCAAACAAGGCCTGAGGTGATGCTTTCCTCCTGGTCCATGGACCATGCTTTGAAGAGCAAGTTAGTCCTAAGTTAGCCAAGGTACCGGTAGCCAATCACAGTACCCTATTTCCATCTCCACAGTGACTGGTTCAGTTACAGGCATGGGAACCAAACTTGGCCAATGAGAGCCTTCCCTGGAATTATACATGCATTTCGGGGAGAGAAGGCCTCCGTTTCTTTTAGGGCCATTAAGGGGAGATGAAGAAACCCTGAGTTGCCTCTAGCCAGGCCAACCTATCCTACATAGAGAAAGTGTCTCTGAGAGGACAGAATGAAGAAGAAGGAAGAAGCCAACAGAGCAATGACGAGAGAAAGAATCCTGATGACATCATTTGAGTATGTGGATCCCTGAAGCCACTCCATCTCTAGTCTTCCCCAGGACAGGAACAATAATAATTTTTTTTTTTTCCCTCACTAGTTGAATTGGATTTTTATCACCTCCCACTTAACAAGTCTTGAGTCAATATTAGTATTAATTATTAGTATGAGTTATCTTGGTGTATTCATTATCTATCAATGCTTAACAATTACCCCAAAGTAAACAGCTTACGACAATAAACATGTGTTCTCTCCCATAGTTTCTGTGAGTCAGGAATCAGAGAGTAGCTTAGCTCTGCAATTCTAGCCCAGGTTCTCTCATGAGGCTGCAGTCAAGATGTCATCAGGGCTGGAACCTGGAGCTTGACTGGGACTAGACAAGGAGCTCCTACTGTGGCTCCATCATACTGCTGGCAAGTTGGTACTGGTCGTTGGTAGGAGGCCTCTGTTCCTCCCCAGTAGACCTCCCCTAGAGGCCTATTGAGCATCCTTAAAACATGGCAGCTGGATTTAGAGAGACACACACAGAGAGAGAGAGAGAGAGAGAGAGAGAGAACCAGGAAAAAATGTATTCTTTTTATGACCTAACCTCAGAAGTCACATAGTATCACTTCCTCACATTCCATTCATTAGAAGCAAATCACTAAGTTTAGAAGGGGAAGGGAATTACTCTGCCTTTTGAAATGAGAAATGTCAAAGAATCTGTGGACTTATCTGTAGCTGTAGTTTTAAACCACCACCCCTAGCATGTCACATGACTGGTAAATTGTAGAACCAAGATCTGGATTCCTGTCTTGACTTTACTACCAATGGACTGCTTGGCCCTGGGCAGGTCATTTCACATCTCTGAATCTTGGTTTCCTTATGTGCCCAATGAGGAGGTTGGAATAGACCTAGTTAGCCTTCAAATCCTACGCATGTTTATACCAAAGACCCTTAAGGCCACGTACATTACTGCCCTTGTAGGAGCCTAATTATCTTAGCCTTCTGCCGAGTCTCCAATCTCCTGAAAAATGACTCTGGGACGTGAGGAACCAAGATGTTTTTCAACTGTGAATATAACTTGTCTCATATTGCAACCCTCAACCTCATCAAGCAGGACTTGATTCAACTAGTCACCTCGTTAAACAAATGCGACCACATATGAGTCCAGAGGAACACGTGTGTTTCAACCAGGGCCTTTTGGGAACAACTGTCCCCACACTCTTGCTTGCAAGCTTCAGATGGTGGAGATTTCAGGATGGAATGGAGGATGAGCAGCCACCTGACAACCCAGGTGGTAAAATATTCGGAGGGAAGGTGGACCTTAATCTTATTGATCATGATAAAGATACTGCCTTTAAGTTGAGCGCTTACTGTTTGTGGTTACTGCGCTAAATGTGCCTTTTATCTCTTTCTCCCCATAACAATCTCATGAAGAAGGTAATATTAGCACCAGTTTATGGATGAGGAAATAGAGAGTAAGAATAGGATGAATTGTGCAAAGTCAAATAACTAATGAGGGGTGAAAATGGGATTAAACATGGGTCCACTGGATTTATATGCCCGTGCTCTCTACCACTATACTAAACTCATTATCTCTCGCAGGCGGCCAAATAGACTCTCAAAAAACAAATAAAAGTCTTAAGACTAGGACTGGCTTTATTGCCATTGTCAGTCTCCTTTTTTATCATAAACTTTGATCTTCTACTTTTTTTTTGGCCTTGCCTCGTGGCTTGTGGGATCTTACTTCCCGGAGCAGGGATGGAACCCAGGCCCCCAGGCAGCGAAAGCGCCAAGACCTAACCACTGGACTGCCAGCGAATTCCCATGGTCTTCTACATTTTAAAGAATGATTCCAATTTAAGAGTTACTCATCGTTATAAAACACTCATGAGGTCCCCACAGTGTGATCCTTTATTAGCAAAGATAATTAAAGAGACTCAGCCTCAAATGCATCTACATAAAACACTCAATCAAGGGAAGTCCAAGATGGTGCCATGAATTGGGTAGGTGAGGCCAAGGCAGTAAGTGGCTCTGGAAGGGGAAGGAGAATTAATCAGAAAAGTCAAGGCCAGATGGGTAGCCAGGAGGCTTATAGAGAGGAGGCACAGGAGAGGACAATGTTGGCAAGTATCATAAAGTCCTGGATCAAAGCTCAGCCGGAGGTTCAAGAGCTAGGTAAGTAGCTGGAACCCCGTGGTACCCGAGTCAGTTGGCACAGGCAACCAGGAGAAGTCAGGGGGGAAACAAGTGCCAGGGGTCAGGGCACACAGAAATCAGGCAGGTGACGCCTAGAGATCAGGGAGGCAACAAAATCAAGAACAGGACAAGGCAGCCAGACAGCACAGGCAAGTAGAGTGCACATGCGCGGACAGGAAAAACCAAGTGGTAAGGATTATGGAGACACAGTTTAGGCAGGAGCGGACAACTTGGTGACTGGACAAGGATAAACTTCCGTTTCCACTAATTGTGGGTTATGTTATTTGGACCAACCCTCCTTCAGGACACAAGTAAACTGGCTGGATAAACTGAGCATCTTGCAAGCACTTATAGTAAGACTTTACTGAAGGAAAAACAGGAACCCAAAGAGATAAGCAGAGCATGGAAATCACTTTTGAACCAAGGGCATCAGCTGATTCCAACAATCTGAACTTTTGACGGCCTTGTGGAATAAGGGAGGAAGAAGTCAAAAGGGCAGTCTAATTGGAGAGCCTCTCCATAATAACAGGGACCCCAAAGCCCTGCACCCTCAGGGAAAAGGTGAACCAGAAGTAGCTAGGCCTGTGTACTGGATTTGCAGCCAGGATTCACAGTGTTTGGTGGTGCAGGCAACCTCAAATCCCTGAATCTGGCTGAAGGGTCCCCAGGCCACTGGCAAAGGCAGACACACATTCTCTCTGGAGGAAGGTACATTCATCCTAGACCTCAAATTACTCCTACAAGTTGTTTTTCAGGTACAATGAGCAGCATACAATCAAAGATAACCATGAATAAAAAGAAATAAGGCACCATGAATACGAACAAGCAGAAACAACAGCAGCAGCAGTAGTCCTGCAAAGACTTCAGATATTGGAATTATCAAACACAGATTACACACTAACCATGCTTAACATGCCTATGAAAATAAAAGACAAGGTGGAGGATATCTACATGGACCAGGAAACTCTCAAGTCACCCAGTAAATCTGAAAAGGAATGAAACAGAAATTCTAGTAATAAAAAATACCGAGTTGGGACTTCCCTGGTGGCGCAGTGGTGGAGAATCCGCCTGCCAATGCATGGGACACGGGTTTGGGCCCTGGTCGGGGAGGATCCCACGTGCCGCAGAGCAACTAGGCCCGTGTGCCACAACTACTGAGCCTGCGCTCTAGAGCCCGTGACGCACAGCTACTGAAGCCCACGTGCCTAGAGCCTGTGCTCTAGAGCAGGAGAAGCCACCGCAGTGAGAAGCCCACGCACCGCAACAGGGGGTGGTCCCCACTTGACGCAACTACAGAAAGCCTGTGCGCAGCAACGAAGACCCAGCACAGCCAAAAATAAATAAATAAAAATTAAAAAAAATATACCAAGCAATATCAAAGAAAAAAACTTTATTTTAGACACAAATGTATACTCCATCAAGGAAACTTCTTGGAAACAAGTCTAAGACATAGTAATGGGATGATCTGGGACTGCAAGAAATAAAGTACCCAACTAAATGTGGTTCAGATGATAAAGACCATTTACTATCTTACTTATCAAGAAATCCAATGGCTGGGCTCTCCCAGGGTTATTTCTGTAGTGAAACGGTGTCATCTAGGACCCTGCCTCTTTGCATCTTTCCACGCCACAAACCTTAGTGTGCTGGCTTTTGTTTTAGACTTGTCCCCTTGTGACTGCAAGATGACTGCAGCAGCTCCAGCCATCATATCTTTATATTACCATATTCAAAAGCAGAAATAAAGGAGGCTTTCTCATGTGCATCTCTCTTTGATCAAGGAGAAAAACCTTTCCCAAAAGCAACTCCACCAGACTTCCCTTCATGTCTAACTGGCCAGGAATAGGTCACATACTCTAGCTGCAAGGCAAGCTGGGAAAGTGAGTTGCATTTTCCGTCTCTAAAGTGGGAGGTGGAATCTGCAGCCAGAAAGAAGAGGGAGGAAATGGCTGTAGGGTCAGCAGCACTGATTCTATGTAGGAACACTGAGAAGGGGACTATGGTGACAGAGAAAGAGGAGGAAGATCTAAAATTGCAGCAGTCTGCTTTCAGGAGCAATGAACTTCCTTTTCTATACTATTTTCCTTCTTTTGGAACCACTGCCACATGTCACCCCCTTTTTTAACCCATCCTCCTAAGATACTAAAGCCCTTTCATCTGTGATGAAAGAGGGTCTTAAAAGCAATTCATCCAGTAGTTTACATTAGTTGTCTGTATTACCACTCCTAGAAGAAGCACAAAGAGAATGGAAAGGAATGAATACAATGGTGATATTTTAGACAGTGTTGGCTTGATGAGGGGTAGGGGGCAAGATAAGAAAAAAGTAGGGTCAGTGAGGTTGGGGACACACCATCCAGTGACTCGGGAATTATACACTCAATGAGCCTGTGAGTTACCTGACTAGCCTGGAAGAATGAATGCACATGGACTTGGACGCTGAAGCCTGGGCGCCAGTCCCAACTGAGAAGCTGGCTGGCTGGAGAGAAGGCACTGCCTCTCGACTCCATCTTATTCACCTAGCAAACAATAAAGGTTGGCTCTTGACCTTTAAGGCCCCCTCTTGTTCTCCAACTGTCACAAAACCCAAATCAAAATAAATAAGCAGTAATAGTTACAAAGGAGAATTCAAAAGAAACTGAAACAATGCTGTTGAGACTCCATCCCCCTCTGTGTACAGATCTGCCTTTCTTTGTGTATTGGCTTTATTTTCTCTCTGCAGCAGGAGAAAGGATGGAGGGAGAGGGGGATGGAGGGCGGATGGAAGAAGGATTCCGAGGCATTGCTACCCAGACCTCCAGACTTCCATCATTTTAGTTCAGCAAAGGGAAGAGAGAGTCTCTTCCAGCGTTTATATATAAAATCTTAAGAAAGGACCTTGCCTATTCCTCACGCCCATTCTTTATTGGCCAGGCCTGGGCCCTGTTGAGGGAATGGGGGGTGGTGGGTAACTGCTGTTACTATGACTGGCACCTCCACTAGAACCACAAAGAATAGGAGATGCTATTACCAGAAGATGGAATTTTTCTGGGCAGACAAAAAGAGAAAAGAAAAGAATAAAAAATGTCTGCATAGTATACTTTGCCCCATTTATAATGATAAAGAAATTGAGACCCAGAGAAGTTCAGCAACTTGCCCAGGATACACAAAGCAGGTAACTGTCACAGCCAGATTCAATACCAGGTCCACGTACCTCTGAGGCCCAGGCTCCTGCCACTGTGCCTCATACATCCTTATAATCACAAAACCATTTGCTTTGCTTTACTTTAAATGGCAATTCTTTGTCATCGTTATCTTCTGAACTAGAGCAAGAGATAACTTTTATTCATTTGTAGGTCACCGTCTATTACTGGAAAGTTCTTCTCATTAACCAGTAACTGCTCCACAAGGCATGGGAGAGGGCATGGGAGTCACTGAGGAGGTACTGCCAACAGATTCACTTCAGAGCACGATTGTGCAGGGAGACAGGACACAGAGGGAAATGGGGGCTCTCCAACAGAGTCATAATGTTCTTAGGTTCCCATGAAGTGCCCCAGTGGTCCAGGAAATCGAGAAGTGTGATAATGAATGGTGGGTTTTTAACGAAGACACTCCCCAAACCTGATAGGTGATTAAAAGAGTCGGGAGCACTTAAGTGTAATGAGGAGAAAATGTCTACTAATTGTGCTAAGATACAGAACTTACTACCGTCACAGGAGGTGTCAGGAACAGAGGGGACGTCCTGCCTGCTGCTTGAAACAGCAGCTCACTAAACAAGCATCCAAGTCCCCCCGATCCCCGCCACTATTTCTGAACATCTATTCAACCCACACCACCTCCAGTCTTGAACGTTGCCCCCCGCTGCGTTCAGTGTTCCAGGCCCCGAGTCAGGACCTCTTGCCTCTGTCAACAAAGTCAGCCTCAGAATGGTCTTTTGCGGTGACAAGTGGCAAAATCCAAGCAAGGAGGAAAGAGTGGTGGCAGAATCGGACTGGCTCCTGTTCTGGAAGGAGAAAGAGAATAGCCCTAGTTTTAGACCATAACAGCCTTTAGTATGTCCACAGTTGAGTTGGGAAAAAGGGGGGGATTTAAAGAGTTTTATTAACCAGATTGCTCCTGCAGCTCTGAATGGACAGGGGAAATCTTATCACATGTGAACCAGGAGTGGGAGGATAAGACCTCAAGTAGCCTCAGAATTGTTGGTATAAGCATGTGGGCGTGCATGTGTGGGTGTGTGCACAGGTGTGTGTATGTGTGGGTGTGCACATGCGTGGGTGTGTACATACACTTGGGTGGTAACGTGATGGTGACCAGAGGGTAGGCCAGACGATTTGTTTTCAGTAGTAATCAGAGCTATTATTTTTAAAATTTTTATTGGGGGTATAGTTGATTTACAATGTTGTGTTACTTTCTGCTGTACAGCAAAGTGAATCAGTTACACATATACATATATCCACTCTTTTTTAGATTCTTTTCCCACATAGTTCATTAGAGTATTGAATAGAGTTCCCTGTGCTATACAGTAGGTACTTACTAGTTAATCTATTTTATATATAATACCTTGGATATGTCAATCCCAATCTCCCAATTTATCCCTCCCCCCCACCCCGCTTCCCCCCTGGTAACCATAAGTTCGTTTTCTATATCTGTGACTCTATTTCCGTTTTGTGGATAAGTTTACTTCTACCCTTTTTTTAGATTCCACATATAAACCATATCATATGATATCTGTCTTTCTCTGCCTGACTTACTGAGAGCTATTAATTATTAAGCACTGATCCTGGCCAGATATTCCACAGGCAATGTCTTACTGTCTTATGGAATCCTGTCTTAGTTTCGGTTCCCCCAAAGTGGAGCCTCAGGAAAGGACTGAGGTACTGGAAGTTTCTTTGGGAGGTGATCTCAGGAAGCAAGAGGGAGGGAGTGGGGAGAATGAGACAGGTAAAGGGAGACACATCAGTGTAAGGTGAGTTACGGAGGTCACTCCACCTCTGCAAGCAATGGAGAGCTGGATTCCTCCAATCCCCCCGGGAAGATGCAGATGCCTCCTTGAGCTGTCCACCCCAAGGACCAAGGCTGCTGGGGTGTTTATCACCCTGTTCCTGCTGGCTTTGGTTGGAGGTTCCTCCCCAGGACAGGCGCTCAGAGCATCACAGAAGGCCCTGTGCTTTGTGCCCCAAGGAGTGCCTACACCTGTCTGCACAGTGTCCCACCTAAGACAGGCCAGGGACGCCGGGGTGTCCGCTACAGGTCCTCACCATGGGATGAAGAGGAATCGACTGTTAGTCCCATTTTATGCATAAGGGACTGGATCTGCCCAGGGTCTCCCAGCTGGAAAGTAGCAAACCCAGAGCAGGAATCCAGGTCAGGGCTGCCAGCCCTCAACCGTTAACATTTCAGAATGCTCAGGACGTATCTCAAAGAGGAACATTTCCCGAGGGCCCATGACGTGTCAGACAGTGCGACTTCATTGCCCTTGATGACCCATACGCACCGTGACCGAACCTGAAGAGACCCCACGTGCAGGGATACTGGCCTGGCTTCTCAGGGCCTCCTAACCGGGGGCCTCCAGAGACACCCAGCATCACCCTTCTTTCTTGGTGTCGTTCAAAGTCAAGTCCAAAATTCCAGGGCTGGAATAGAAAACCTGCAGAGCTCCCAGAGCCTAGCAGGACAAGCCCGGCTGCCGAAGTGCCAGGAGCTTTTCACTTCACTCAGTCCCCTTGTCGTGCACTGTGTGGTCCTGGCCACATCCCTGCCCTGTGGGCATCCGGCCTCTGCTCACACATTTCCCTCAAAGAGGAGCTCACTACCCCCAATCTATTTCCGACAACTCCCACTGTATTCTCCTAAAGGGTTCTCCATGACAAACTAATCCCCAAAGCTACCCTGGGGGCTGAAAATGGTGGGTGGGTAAACATGTTGGAAAAGCTGCTTGTGCTATTTGCCTATTTAACCCACAATGGTATATTCCGGGCTTCAAGGAACACAGCCACTGAGAAACGTCTTTAACTTGGCTTAACTGAGATTTATTTGACTACAGAACAAGAATCTCCTATCGACGTCCCCAGAACCTTGTATATCTTAGAAGTGGTGAGTCACCAAGTTTTTCCCGAGGTTAGAATCTCTCTTCCCGAAGGTTCTACCTACTGGCTTCACTGGTAAGACCTGAGGTACAAAGACCAAGCCTGGCCCCTCCACAGATTGGAATAATCAGATCTAACCCTTACTGAGTATGAAGGTGTAACCAGGCACTGCGCTGAGCGCATTTCCCAGGTTACCCCACATCCCTGGTTTAATGGATGAAGAAACGGAGGCTCAGAGGGGTTAAGTGATGTCACACAGCACGACAGTGGCAGAGGTGGAAAGCAAACCCAGCCTTAAAGATGATTTTTTTTTAAAGATTTTTTTTTTTTTTTGATGTGGACCATTTTTAAAGTCTTTACTGAATTTGTTACAATACTGCTTCCGCTTTATGTTTATGGTTTTCTGGCACGAGGCATGTGGGATCTTGGCTCCCCGACCAGGGATGGTACCCACACCCCCTGCATTGGACGGCAAAGTCTTCAACACTGGACCACCAGGGAAGTCCCTAAACAGGATATTTAGAAAAATACTTCAAAGAGCATTTGGCACATGGTAAGTGTACAGTGTTATCTGTGTTGTGTTATTATTATTGTCATTATTTGACTTAAGCCTAAATACTCTTAACCACTTTGCGGCCCTTGCTGGAATCTTCCATTTTCTGGATTAAACATTCCTAACGTTTTCCCATGTTCACATAATGTCTCTTTCCTATTCATTTCTCCACACTGTACAAACCTGGAAGAAGGACTGAGCTCTAAGGACACCTTTTCTAGTTGAAAGCTTTCTTCCATTTGCTCTTTCCACAGATTTTGACCCTCTGTCTAAATCCTCAGAAATGCAATGGTAATGAATCCTTCAAAAAGGTCAGTGAGGGAGAGAGAGCAGAGGGGGCTGGGGAGAAGCCATGTGGAGGATGAGCCTCTCCTAGACCAGGGGTCAGCACGCTACAGCCCACAGGCCAGATCTGGCCAGTCCACTGTTTTTTGTAAACAAGGTTTTAAACGAGCACAGCTATGCTCATTCATATATGTATTACCTGGGGCTGCTTTTTGGATTGTAAGAGCAGAATTGAGCAGTTGCGAAAGACCTAAGATATTTACTATGTGGCCCATTAGAGAAAAAGTTTGCCAACTGCTCCTCTAGATTGTGGAGAGGAGAAAGGTAGGCTGGAGAGATTTTTGATGAGCCAGGCTTCTGTCTTTCATTGTTTTCTGGATACGCTTGGAAAAGCCAGCTGAGAGCTGCTGGGGCCCAGACCAGGACACCTTCTAAGAACTTGCAAGCGAGGAAGATGCCACTCTCTGTTGAAGTTAAACTTCAAATCTATTTACAATGGTTCGGAGCTAAGATATGCTAAGTCAGCTGTATCATCCTTTTCCAAGGCCAGATCAGTATGGCTCTCAGTGGATCGAGGCACTGGCCTAATCTAAAGAGAGTCAAGGACTTCGCCGGCGGTCCAGTGGTTAAGACTCCACGCTTCCACTGCAGGGGGCACGCGTTCCATCCCTGGTCAGGGAACTAAGATCCCACGTGCTGCATGGTGTGGCCCCGAATCCCGTGCTGCAACTCTGATTCAGAAGCAACCTTCTGGGTATGACTTGGCTGCTTCTTGTGCAGTGCTGTCTACAGAGGGGGAGATTCTGCACCCCAGGTCCCGGATGGGTTTCAGGGTGACCGAGACTCCCCTGAAACTGTGTGTAAGATGCTGTGTGTGTGTGTGAGAGGATGCACATCGTTCTGAGGACAGGGATCTTCATGGTCATCAGAGTCTCAAAGGCCTCCATGAAACAAAAAAGGGCCTTGGTGTTTATCTGTGTGAATGTTTCGATTAGGGTTTCCGCCCACCCCCCCACCCCCCGACTGAGGGCAGGAACTCTGTTGGCTTCATATGCCATGGTTCCTCTGGATCTCAGCCCCATGGCTGGCTCCTAGGACATGCTCATGAAGTATGTGTCACAGCAGAAATGGAAGGAAGGGAAGAGGAGAGGCTAGGAGAATGGAGCACGGGAGGAGGGAGGGAGATTGGGGTGAGACGCGCAAATCTGAGTGCTCTGGTCCCCGGGATAGTCAGAATTTTCGTTGTAAATTCGTAAACTGACCTTCTGGTTTTGTAGAAGAGTCATATGAGCGTGGTTTACAGGTTTTCCCTGGGGCACTGACCCACTCCTGGTGTGCTGCCTGAAAAGCTCATGGACAGAGCCTGGGCCTGGGTGAATTCACAAGTCACCCCGTGGGGCTCCTTGGAGACAGACTGCTGGCTTTTCTCCCAAGTGGAAGAGGGGGGTTTTAGCTTTCCTGTAGTTGTGTTTCTACTGCAACAATGGCAGCTACTCTCCTCCCACAGTGCTGAGGACATTTCAATCCAGTGTTCCAGTGCCTAGGCCAGTGCTGGCACCCAGCAGGTGTTCAGCAAATATTTACTGAATAAATGGATGCTGCGCTACCTTGAGTAGCCAATAAGATATAGACTGTACAATTATTTTTGCTACTGAATCTATAAACATGATTGAGTAACCCACAAAGCACTTGCTATGGTCTGCAACTAGATACTTCCTAAAGTAAAAAGGCTCACAAAAATTCAAAACAACAATCATGGCTAGTTTTGAAGCACAGGATCCATTAACACACACAAGAGCCCAGTCTTACCCCAACCTGCCATCTTGAGGGAAGGGTGTCCCCAGGCTTGCTTGACATAGTCTAGGTGGCAGTGGCTTATAGCTTGGTAGGCAGCAGCCTCCAGCCTTAAGAAAGATCCATTTCAACTTCAGATTTGGTTAAGGATTTCTAGGAGTTTAGTAAAATCTCAGAAAGCTGGAAACGGATGCTCTGTGAGAACATGAGGTGGTCGTGTCTGTCTTTGGTGACTTAGGTAGATCTCTATCTTATTTGCTCACTCTCTCTTCCAGTCTCTCTCTCTCTCTCTCTCTCTCTCTCTCTCACACACACACACACACGCGCGCGCGCGCCTTTATTTCTTCTGTAGAAAAAAAGTAATACATGTATGGTGGTGTATTTGTTATCTATTCTTGTGTAACAGATTACTCCACAATTTAGCAACTTAAAGCAAAAACATGTATTATCTCACACAGGTTCTGAAGGTCAGGAATCCAAGGGCAGCTTAGCTGGGTGGTTCTGACTGAGGTTCTTGTGAGCTCTTGTGAGGGAGCAAACGACCAGCTGAGGATGCAGTCTTGTGAAGGCTCAACTAGGGCTGGAGAATCTGCTTCAAACTCACTCATATGGTTGCTGGCTGGCCTCAGCTCCTTGCTGGCTGTAGCTGGAGGCTCTAGTTCCCTGCTACGTGGACTTCTCCATAAGGCTGTTCACACATGGCCGCTTGCTTCCCCGGAGCAGAGCAAGGGACATGGAGGTTGGGAGGAGAGACAGACACAGAGAGAGACAGACAGACAGACAGACAGAGAAAGGGGGGTGGGGGTGGGTAGAGAGAGAGCAGGAGAGACTAAAGGAGATTTCTATAGCCTAACTTCAGAAGTGACATACCATCACTTCTCCATAAGCCACTGGTCAGGCACAACAAATGTGATACAGTATAGGAGGGAAATATACAAAGGTGTGATTATTAGGAGGTAAAAGGATCATTGGGTGGCCATCTTGAGGCTGGCTACCACAGGAAGTTTTAAAATATATCCATAAATTCTTTGACATTCTTCTCTTCAAAAGGTGGAAACTCATTTTCTTCCTTTTGAGTAAGAGCTAGACTTAGCAACTTTCTTGTAACAAACAGAATAGGGTGGGAGTGATGGTGTGACTTCACATAGACAAGGTCATAAAAAGCACTGTGGCATCCACCTTTCTCTCTCAGATCACTGCCTCTGGGGAAGGCAATCTCCATGTTGTGAGGACACTCAAGCAGCCCTATGGAGAGACCCACATGAGAAGAACTGAGGCCTCTGGCCGATAGGCAGCACAGCTGGCCAACAACATGAATAAGCCATCTTGAAAGTGGATTCCCCAGCCCCAGCCCCTTGGCCAACAACTTGAATGCAATCTCATGAGAGACCCTGAGCCAGAAGCACCCAACTAAGCTACTCCCCAATTTTCGACCTATAGAAAATGTGAGAAATAATAAAATGTTTATTATCGTTTTAAACTACTAAATTTTGGGTAATTTGTTATGCAGTAATAGATAATCTAACCATTTACTGAATTTCAGGGTTCTTGGTTGCAAACAACAGTATCTACCCTAGTTAGTTTAAACAGAGAAGGAACGTATTAAAGGAACTGGGTAGTTCACTAAATTCCTGAACTCAAGGATGAGCCCTGGAGCGACAAAAACAAGACGCCTCTAGTGGGGATCCTTCTGCTGCTATTGCTGGCACAAACCCTGTATACTCCATCAACAGGGTGCTGCCACTACGACTGCTGCCACTTTGCCTCTGTAAGCTGGATATGTCCGCCACCACCCCTCTGGAAGAATGGATTCCACATGGTACTTACTTCCAAACCAAAGCCTTGTATAAAGATGAGGTCATATGTCCAGGCAGGCCCTGTTGTGATGGTTAATTTTATGTGTCAACCTCGCTGGGTCACAGTGCCCAGATATTTGGTCAACCATTATTTGAGACGTTCCTGTGACTATGTTTTTGGATGAGATTAACATCAAATCAGTGAAGTCTGATTAAAGCCAACCGTCTTCCAAAATGTGGGTGGGCCTCATCCAATCAGTTGAAGGCCTTAGTAGAACAAAGACTGACCTCCGCCAAGCATGAAGGATTTCTGTCAGCAGATTGTCTTTGGACTTGAACCACAACATCAGCTTCTCCCCGGGTCTCCATAATTGCATGACTCAATCCCCCCTCGCCTCCCCCTCTGTTCTGTTGGTTCTGTTTCTCTGGACAATTCTGATTAACACACCTACAACGGGTATCAGCCTCTTCTGAGTTACAAGGGAGGCTCAGAAAGTGAGTTTCTGGCTTAGACATATTCAGATGCATAAGATGGGAAATTCTACAAATACAGGCAAGCTATTCTAGTTGCTAGGTGGCCAAGGAGCCTAACAAATTTCCACTCTACTTATTATTTAAAGAGCCAAACATCACAGCAATCTTTTATATCAAGTTAAATTTATCCCTCAATAACCACGTCTCTCCCCAGTCCACAGAGAAAAGCCTAGATGACAGTGTGATGTATATCCCTCAAGCTATTTTTTCTGCATTGTAGACTTTAAATATGTGTTTGGGGCATGCACTTGGTGAGATCCCAGGGAATTCTTCTTATATTTAACTCTTTGCTCTACAGACAATAACATCTTTATTCTGTATATACCTCCTTTCTTTAATTATGTACATTTGTAAATAATGAATGACATTTCCCGCAAGAGATTTTATCTGTTGATCCAAATTAAAGTCTGACCATAATTCCTTCTCTAGGGAATGATGTTGTATGTCTGTGAAAAAAGTTATAAGCATCACAGTTCCCTGGGAGGAAGGCGGTAGTTCTTTCTTGGCTGGAAAAATCCCAGGAAATCTCATTAATTCAGATCCCTTAAAGTTGGAGTTTATGATTATTCAACCTTCCCTAGGTTGGAGTTTGCCTTTTCATTTTCTCTGGGTACAGCGATTATATAAAAAAAGCCGGATTACAAGAGGAGGACTGCAGTAGCTATAGCTTTAGAAGGCTTTAGGACACAATTTATTTGGGTCCAAATGTAATCTACTACATAGAAGTAATTTTTACTTCTAAGTCAGAAGGAGAAGTGATGAAGACTGATTCTATCATAGAATCCTTAAGAGTTTTCTGATAAGAGTGATAAAGTTTTGTTCCTTTCTTTAAACAACAGCAAAGCTGGAATCCGCAATGGGACCTTGGACTGTACGTAACAGCATTAACCTGGGATCATGCTTCAGGAACAATCCACGGTCTAATGGAAGTATCCAAGAGAAAGGCAATTCGAGAATGATTGCCACAGTTGTCTTCTACAAAGGCTTCTACTAGAGTGCAAGCAAAATCCAAGCACAATGAGAGTATTTATTATGAGTTCCATGAATATTTTAAAACCAAAATAAATACCTGTAATAATGCTAGCCAAGTTTCAGAACTTCGAGTGAGATACACTTCCCCTGGCATGAAGGAGAAGAACTTACAAACTGTGCATTTTCAATAGAAAGGGCCTCTGTCCTATAATCAACTGAGCTGTTGCTGAGTGAATGGGTTCCAGGTAAAGAAACTGATCCCCTCAGCTTTTGGGACAACTGGGCAGGTTCTAGGGCTGACAAGAGTGCCCAGGAAATACATTCTGGCTTCACGTGGCCTTGATCCTTCAGTGCGCCGTACAGATATTAGCATCTTCCAGCTGTCCTCACGTGAGACAGGTAGGGAAGTTCTACAGGAGAGACAGCAGGGGTGGCGGTGGGGTCCTCCTTCATGTCATTTTCTTGGCATTTGCTTTGAGTAATGGCCCTCCGAGGCCTTGGTGTGTGTGCTATGGGCATGAGGTTGAGGACCCAGCCCAGGACCATTCCACAGGCCTTTCTGTCCACACCTTTCCAAATCTGTAGTTTTTTCAATATTAGAAGGTCATGCACGCTTGTCTTTAAATGCAAACATTCCAGAAGCTGATTGTTAAAAAGTGACACCCCTTTCTTCTCATCCCAGAGTGTGAACTGTGTGAAGAGTTGGGTGTGTATCTTTCTCATCTTGCTCTCCATGCACGGACAAACACTAACTTTTTATTATTATTATTATTTTGCGGTACGCGGGCCTCTCACTGCTGTGGCCTCTCCTGTTGCGGAGCACAGGCTCCGGACGCACAGGCTCAGCGGCCATGGCTCACGGGCCCAGCCGCTCCGTGGCATGTGGGATCTTCCCGGACCGGGGCACGAACCCATGTCCCCTGCATCGGCAGGCGGACTCTCAACCACTGCGCCACCAGGGAAGCCCAAACACTAACTTTTATCTGTTCTATATCCATCAATGTATGGAGCTATCTAGCTCTCATCTATCTATTCGGTCGTCTGCTTATGTATCTAAAATTTACTCAGACCCGCCAGCAGTGAAGGAGGCTCACATGCCAGGCAGTGATTAGACTAAACTCAGCTGTACATGATAGGAGATTCTTTCCAGTTGATGAAACCATCTTAAGGAAACAAAAATTTGTAGGCTCCCTTTGTACAGAAATTTAGGGGTAGGTTTAATTTCCATTATAGCCTGATTCAGGGGCTCAAGGACATCATCAGGACCCTCTTTCTCTCTCTCCCTCCTCCCTTCTTCCCCCAGGTTGGTTTCATCCTCTGGGGGTGGGCAAGATGGCACCAGCAGCTGTGGGGTCCCAAGCTCTTCCAAGTTCAAGGCAGGCAGAAGTACGAAGAGACCTAATGGAAGTCCCATTGCCTCTCTGTGGCTCTGGCCACCCTCAGCATAAGAGCCCCCCACCTTGCCCCTTGTGTTACAACTCATTACCCTGCTTTATTTTGGTTTTAAACACTTATTACCAACTGAAATTATGCTGAGTATCTGTAACTTGTTTATTACCTGTCTGCCTACACTAGAAAATAAGCTCCACCGGAGCAGCACCCTCCTCTGTCTCGACCCTGCTGACTACCCCAGCTTCTCTCAACGGATATCTGTGGAGTGAGGTCCTACTGTAGAGCACAGGGAACTCTGCTCAATGTTACGTGGCAGCCTGGATGGGAGGGGAGTCTGGGGGAGAATGGATACCTGTATATGTACGGCTGAGTTCCTTTGCTGTGCACCTGAAACCATCACCGCATTGTTAATCGGCTATACTCCAATATAAAATGAAAAGTTAAAAAAAAAAACTTTGTGGAGTGAGTCGCTGCAGCCAGGGAAATATCATGTGCTGATTGGCCAGGCTCAAGTCACATGACCCCCCCCCCCAAAAAAAGACATCTGGAATGAGAGCTGGGAAAAAGACGGCACCGCAGAGGAAAATCAGGGTATCGTTAGCAGAAGAAAGGTGACTGGAATGTATGGCTTGTGTGGCAAAACCCACTGAGGTCCACTCCATCAGCTAAGCTTACATCTGGATTTCCCAAACGTAAAGACCAAATACTATGGTGCTATATTTGAATATGGGGTTTGCCACTTATTAGCTGAATGACTTTTTGCAAGTCACTTGGCTTCTCTCAGCCTTGGCTTCCCTCATGAGTAAAACAAGAAAGAAACCTAACACCTCATGCAACGATTAGACATAATATACCTAAAGTGGTCAATAGATGGTATATTCAGTAAATAGTAGCTTTTACTATTTTTGTGGCCCTGGTTATCCATTCCTAGTAATCTTCTCCTTTTGATATCTTAAACAAAATCCAGTGCAAACTCATTTCAAAAGCCCCAAAATGTGAGGTAATTAGGGGTTGGTTAAGGGCTTCACCACTTTTTTTTTTTAAAGCAAAGTTATCAGAAAATTTAACACTAGCGTAGCGTCACTGACACTGGAGGCTGACGGCAAACAATGATTTGAAGGAGATCCCTGGCTGGGGTGACTTTTAAAAATATTTAACAACTGGCTCAGCTGGATATTATCTAATCAGAATAATCAACTACATCAGTTTAAAAGGATGCTGGCCTTAAATAGCATGTCCAGCTATCCTAGGAGGCGCTAATGGGAGGCAGGTCTAGCCAGAAGTCACTTTTTGGGCAAATCCACCATCAGTGTCTGGTCACACAGCTTCACATCAGAAGTGGCCATGGCTATGCTTCATCCCTATCCAGGAAGATCTTTTCCACTCCAATTCACAACCGACGTACAACTTGGCATTTGTGATGCCATGGATGACAGCCATCCAGCCCATCCCCCCAGGCTTTCCCACAGTAAACCAGACCCTCGGCCTTTCCAACGTGCCTGCCCTGCTAATCTGACCCTCCAGTCATTCACAGAGGATGGCGCATATGCTCGGTGGCCTGGAGGAGCTGAGACCTGCCCACCAGCTTGGGCCAAGACTCAGACCTTAAATTCTGTGGGCAATGGCCACAATCCTGGCGGGTTATTGGAAACCTAGTGGATTTTACTGAAATCGAGGTTGTAAAGGCAGCATACCAGGAATGAAAAGTCAGATCACTGGTAACACCACTAATGACAGCTCCAACATTTCCTTTAGAGCCTTTTCTTGGCATTCTTACAAAATCACTGAACTGGAGGTATCAAGTCTCTGACTTCCCAAGCGGACCTAGGCCTGAACCTCCAAACACAGAAAGCAAACTCTCAGTGGCAGCCCAGACTCTCCACAGCATCCCTTTATCAGTCACCACCTTTAAGCATTACGCGTCACGCAGCCTAAAGGCTTCTTTCAGTTTCTTGAACTTTCTCCTGCTTTCCCGAAATCCATTTTAAGTTCTTTGCTTAAGATATACCCTTATTATGACCAAATTTCATCCACTTGAAATTGGTCAGTTTTTAAAATTATGGTCACATATACATAGCACAAAATTTCACCATTTAAACACTATTTATTTAAATGTACAGTTGGCTGGCATTAAGGACGCCACATTGTTGTGCAAACCATCACCATCCATCTCTAGAACTTTTCCCCTCTTCTCAAACTGAAACTCTCCACCCATTAAACGATAACTCCACACCGCTCCCTCCCTCCATCCCCTGGCAATAACCATTCTACTTTCTCTATGAATTGGACTATTCTAGGGACCTCAGATAAAGAGAATCATATACTATTTGCACTTTTTTGACTGGCTTACTTCATGTAACCACTGTCCTCTAGGCTCACCCATGGTGTAGCTCGTGTCAGAATTTCCTTTGTTTTTTTATTTGTTTTCTTTTAATTACTTAATTAATTTTGGCTGCTTTGGGTCTTCGTTGCTGTGCGTGGGCTTCCTCTAGTTGCTGCAAGCAGGGGCCACTCTCTTTGTTGCAGTGCATGGGCTTCTCATTGCGGTGGCTTCTCTTGTTGCGGAGCAGGGGCTCTAGGCACGTGGGCTTCAGGAGTTGTGGCACGCAGGCTCAGTAGTTGTGACGCACGGGCTTAGCTGCTCCGCGGCATGTGGGATCTTCCCGGACCAGGGCTCAAACCCGTGTCACCTGCGTTGACATGCGGATTCTTAACCACTGCGCCACCAGGGAAGTCCCTCCTTTGGTTTTAAAGCTAAATAACACTCCATTGTATGTATATGTCACATTTTGTTTATCCATTCATCTGCTGATGGACACTGCAGGTGTTGCTTCTACCTTTTTGTTATTGTAAATAATGCTGGTATAGGGACTTCCCTTGTGGTCAGGTGGTAGAGAATCCGCCTTACAATGCAGGGGATGCAGGTCTGATCCCTGGTCAGGGAACTAAGATCCCACGTGCCGTGGGGCAACTAATCTCGCGCGCCACAACTAGTGAGCTCGCGCGCCTCAACGAGAGAGTCCGTGTGCTGCAAACTACAGAGCCCGTGTGGCCTGGAGGCCACGCACCCTGCAGCCCATGAGCCACAGCTGGAGAGAGAAAACCTGCACGCCGCAACTACAGAGAGAAAACCCACACACCACAACGAAAGATCCTGCATGCCGCAACTAAGACCCAACACAGCCAAAACAATAAAAATAAAATAAATAAATAATGCTGGTATAATCATTGGTTGTCAGTGTTTAAGGTTATTTTTTCCCCAGAAACTTGTTAACTAGGTTCTACCTTGAATATCAGTTTTGTATCTGTATTAAATGGTTATTACAACGCCCTCCTACTAGGATTTATTATACCTGAGCTTAGATACACTGTGTCAGGTTTATTCTACAATTTAAACCCAATAAGATCCCAGGTGGCCTCTTTCAAATCCTTTTACCCCGTCTCCCTGTCACAGCCAATGTCCACTTGCACCTCTTGTGTAATCGGCCCCAGAAAGACAATCCTCACTTTTACCTGAAAATGGAGCAGGTTTCATTTTGTCAACAGCTGGTTGATAAGAGATAAGAAGGAAGATTTGAGAAATGGGTACCTGGAGGATGATATTCATTTTCTTTTTTATACTCTTTGGTACAGGCTACATTGTCTAAAAGGGTCTTGTATTAGTTTCCTAATTAAAAAAGAAAACTCTCTCTCTTTCTCTCTCTCTCTCTCTATATATATATAATTTTCTTTTTTAAACTGGTTTTAAAAACAAAGTTGTGCGTGAAGAAATCTCTTTCTAAAATAGAGGTCTGGGACTTCTCCGGCGGTCCAGCGGTGAAGACTTCGCCTTCCAATGCAGGGGGTGTGGGTTTCATCCCTGGTCTGGGAGCTAAGATCCCACATGCCCCGCGGTCAAAAACCAAAACAAACAGAAGCAATATTGTAACAAATTCAATAAAGACTTTAAAAATGACCCACATCAAAAAAATCTTAAAAAAATAAAACAGAGGTCAGCAAACTTTTCTGTAAAGGGCCACATAGTAAATACATTAAGTTTTGTGGTCCACAGTCTCTGCTACTACTAGTTAACTCTGTCTTTAGAGCATGAAAGCTGCCACAAGCAAGACAGAAACACATGGGTGTGACTCTGTACCAATAAAACTTTATCATCACTGAATTTGCATTTCACATTCACAAATGATTGAACATTTTCAATCATTAGTAAAAACCCATTCACAGCTTGAAAGCTGTACAAAAACATTTGTACCACTGATCATAGTTTGCCAACTTCCCTCTAAAAATAGCATAGATGAGATAAAAAGTCCCCTTTCAAGTTTCGCACCAATTCCAGTCTTTTCCATGCCTTTTCTCGGTGCTTATTTATTACATTTTACTATGGGAAGTTTCAGATATACACAAAAGCAGGGAGAAAAGCCTAATAATCCCCATGTATCCATCACCCAAGCTTCAACGATGATCAACTCGTGTCTAATCATACGTTATCTATAGTGTCACTCACCACCTCTGTGTTCCCCTGCATTATTTCAAGCACATCCTAGACATCATATCTTATCCATAAATATTTTAGGATGCATTTCTGAAAGATAATACTTCATTTAAAAATACCATTATCACATCTAAAGTAAGTGACAATAATTTTAGCTTTCAACATGCTAAAGCAGAATTTCAAAAACTCCTTTAAGCAACAAGGCACCATCAGTGACATTCAGAAGTTCATGATAACGTAGCGGTTCCAAGTCTAAAACCAGACACCCCTTGGCAGCGATGTGGTGTGGCGAAAGGCACTCGCCCTCTCTGTGCCGCAGTTTCCTTATCTGTAAAGGTGAGGATGTTAGAAGTATGTACCTCCTAATGTTGCTGGGAGCATGAGCCGAGTTACGATGCATGATGTGCCTAGGACAGTGCCTGGCACACGGCAAGTATTAGCCAGTGTTAACAGTACTATTAACTTCTTGCTCCTGTTTATATTTTGTTCTCGTTAGGGTTCTTGTTGGAAAGTACAGAAGCAGCCTGGACTCATTCAAGTAAAAGGTGTGTGCGTTGGGGAGTTACTGTTAGTCTACAGGGAGCTTGTAGAAGCCGGAAACCAAGCCCACCAGCCCGTTAGGGGTGAAGCGGAAAGTCAGGGTTAGCTGGGGGCTGCACCTCCTTTCTCAGCCTCCTTCTCTCTCCTGAGTCCCTCGACTGGCCCTGCCTTATACCAGGTGTCTGTCTTGTATTTTCCTTGTTCTTCGCCCCACCTGACCCACAGTTCCAATCGTCCCTTAGATCCTTTTAGCTATAGCTAAGAGTCCCACAGAGTGCCAATGTCTCTGTATCCCTGAAGTGTTCAAATTCTTGAGAAAGAATCAATGGGCTGGTCTTTTATCAGAGGTGACATGACCGCCTTTGCCTTAGAGCTGGGGTAAGAGGCGAAGGCCACAAAGCACATCCAGTGACCATTCTCAGAGACCCTGGTGAGCACCTCAGTTGTGCAGGATAGGCTAGGCTATGCTGAGGTGAGTCCCGAAATCTCAGTGGCTTGAAGCAATAACGGGTTATTTCTTGCTCACAAACATAACCATCAAGGGTTGGCTTGGGGTCTCGCTCCCTCTGGAAGCCAGGCTGCTGAAGCAGCCATGACCTGGAATCATGGTAGACGGGGAAATAAATCTTTGGAGAGAAACCACACTGGCTCTTAAAGCTTCTGCTTTGAAGCGTCATTTCTGCTCACATGTCATTGGCCAAAGCAAGTCACACAGCTGTAGGTATCTTCAGGTGGGCAGGGAAGTGCAGTCCTACTGTGTGCCCAGAGGAAAGCGAGCTGAAGCGTTTATGGACGCCCTCACAAGTGCCACAGAGGCAACGATACACAGCTTTCATCTATGTCCTCTTCTTACCATTCCAATCGCGTATATAAAGGCATTCAGAGACACCTACTCCTACCGTCACCTCGAAAGTAGACCATCACTTTCTTCCTGGACTAAAATACCCATTCTAAGGGTAGTTGAGTTTTCTGGTAAAGCAAAGAAAACAGCCCTAACTCTACTAACTTGTTCACCCTGGACTCATTTTTCATCTCTTAAGTCACTGAGATTATTTTATTTGAGAACTTCTCAAGCTGCCTCCCATTTCTCTTAAGATAAACAAGTTGAAATTAGTCAGAATAGTTAGAACAGCCTTTGACCACTGCAGGGTGACTAATTGTGCACCTTTCTGAATTAGCCTGGTGTTTTCTTTGACAACTGTTGTGCTGCCGACTCAAATTTTGTCTGAGGTTCCGGGGAGCCCAGCACTGCTCCCCCATTAGAAATGTTCACTCAGATTTTCCACACCTTCTGATTATTTTCCCCTACAACTCATCCTGTTTTTGATGTACCACCTTTTGACTATAACTCTTTCAAGTTGTTACCATTTTAATAGTAAGGCAACTGGTCTACCCCTTGAAAAAGCCTAAAGCCAGCCCTGAACACTGTTGCTCTTATTAGAAAGTCACACTAGCAGGGCCAAAATTTACACTCTTCAACTCAGATGTGCACAAAATATGATCTTTTTAAAAAATCTTCCATTAACTGACCTCATTTAGCTCTAGAGTCCCCATTTCTGCAGACAGAGAAAATGTAAACGACAATTGGAGGTCATTCTGCTTCTCTAGCTTAAAATGGTCTCTTTCAGGTTCAAATTCCCTAAGGGAAGTATTTCTTTCATCTTAAGAGGTTTCCATCCTTTGTACTCTTTCTCCAGATGGCATCTATGAACCATCTAAGTCTCCTTCAACAGTAGAATGGATAAATAAATTGTGATGTAATCCTACCGTGGAATTCTACTCAGCAATGGGGAAAAGGTGAACTGTTACTTGCAACAGGATGGATGAACTTCAGAGGCATGATATTGAATGAAGAAAGCCAGACCACAAAAACTATAAACTGTATGATTCTACTTATGTGATGTTCAAAAACTACCCTATGGTGATCAAGCTAAAAAGTGGTTATCTTTGGCGGCAGACGTTGACCGGGAGAAAGCACAGAAGCACCATAGAGGGTGCAGACATGGTCTGTATCCTACTGTGGGTCTTGGGTACATACGTGTGTGTACATCCATCAAGCTATATACTCTGTATCCTTCTCTGTGTGTATGCTATATCTCAATAAAACAACAACAGCACAGACGGCATCTGCATATGGGCAAAAGCTTAACTAGCTTTGGGTGGTGGGGAAGGACCAGCTCACCTGTGGAAACTCACTGGCTTCCTGAAGTGGGTCTTTTCCCTCTGGTCAAGGGAATGGCCTTCACAAGTATCTGCGGAGGGGTGTTCGGTTCCACCTCTTTTAGGAGACCCACTGCTCGAGTCTCCTCTGCCTTAGCCTCCTATTATGAGCTCCTCATTTCAACCCCAAGCCTCTCTCTGACTCACTGTTCTCTGTGTATTTCAGGCCCTTCTCCCCTCCAGCTGGGAAACCCCAAGGCCTTAAGAAAAGGGGCCCGATCGCAAGCCCACAGCCCTGGACGCCTCTCTCAGCCTTTCAACTCCACTGACTTGGTACCCACCCCAGTCAGAGTCTTTCCGGGGAGGGGCTGTGTCTCTGCTCTGCCAAAGAGGGCTTCTAACCTTCCTGTCTGATAGCAACTGCCTGTGACATTTCCTCTCCAGGCTAGCTCCCTGCTGTTTTCTGGGACCATCGTGGGAGATGGGTTACAGGTCAAGAAACTGTCCTGACATTCACAAAAGTCACGTACATTGGGAGGCATTTAAAAATGTATTATACACATTACTCTTGATTTCTCTCACTCAGAGTCTGATTTCTTTTCACCATGTGACTTGGATGATTCAAATGAATGTGGCTAGAATAGAATCACAGTATTTCAGCAATGAAGCGGTTCTTAATTACCATTCCAGATTCTAAGTGGTACAATTTCTCTTTGTGTGGCCCTGAGCATTGAACACATTGAGCATCCCCGCTCTGTCCCCCCAACACAGCATACACAAATGCCACTCATTAATCAGTGTGACCACCCCAAACACCCCATCGTGCACCCACCTCAACACACCCGGAGTTCTAAATGCCTGAAGGCAGGGTTTTAGCCTAAATTGTTTATTTTAGCGCTAAGAAAAGTGAAGCCTAAAGCACAAAAATGACTTATCCAAGTCAGTGGCCCAGCAGGGATTAGACCCCGATCTCCTGATTTCCAGTTCCCTTGAGACTTATATGACATGCCACTAGATTTCAGTTTAGGTTTGAGGAACTGCCAGAGAACTGTTTCTTACCGAATTTCTGCTTTCCTTTCTCGCAGTGGAAGCTGCCCCATCATTTCCTCTTTTCCCTCCCTTGAGAGCGAGCAGACATCGTGGTTCCAGAGCTCGGTTCCCTCAACGAGAGCAGCAATGGGGACAAGTTGGAGAGCCTGCCAGTAGACACACCCAGAGGGGACCTGCCCTGTATATCCACACTCTCCACCCTGACCGGCTTATAAAAATATGTAAACACACAGCCATTCCTTCACACCCTCTACTTCCCACCAAAAATTGATAAAAGAAAGTGTGAACACACCTAGGTCTAATTTATTCTGCTATAGATAGAGAATGCTCAATCCTAATGCATCGCGTCATTCAGCTACAGAGATGAGGCTGACAGCCTGCAGAGCGAAGTGAGGAGGAGATCCAGCAGGGCTGCTGAGATTAGAGGAGTCAGACCCCTTCATTCATTCATTCATTCTTCATTCCAGTATTTACTGAACATTTACAATGCCTGGGTCTATTCTGGGCACCAAGTAACATACTGGCAAGCACAACTTCCCTTACCTTTGTGAATCTTAGAGTCTATGATGTTAGTGCAAAAGCTGGCTCTGCTGCTTACTAGCTGTGTGAGCCTGGGTGAGTTGCTTAATCTCTCTGAATCTCTAAGTCTTCATTAATAAGATGGAAAAATGGAAATAGAGTGGTGACGATTAAGTGTCAAAAAGTATGGGAAGGGACTAGCCTAGTTCCTGGCACATCATAAGTGCTATGTAAGTGGAAGCTACTTTCATTACTAAAAATTTAACATTCCGAAGGGGAAACCCCTAAATCCCCATACATTTAATCTGGACATCAAGTTTTGGCTGAGAACTCTCCATTTCCCCCAAATCATGTATAATAAACTTACTTTTTCCGAAGTTGTGTAGTTGCATGTTGTAAACCAAAAATATATATACACTATATGTATTGATATTTCTGTATCCTAAGGTGAGGACAGCAATAGCTTTTATTTGTAGCACACTTTTCAAGGAGTCTTAGGTAGGAAAAACATGATACGAACCATGAGTTTTTTAATATTCTCTTCTCTTCTCTGGGCCTCCCCTCCTGACAGACACGTTACCTTATTTAGCTCTGCTGCCTGGTCTTGAAACCTCTAAATAGACTGGTTATTTCAGGCTGGCCAAACCCTCGAAATTATTTGCCAGTAGCCTTTTGGAAACGTATCCCCTTACTGCGTGTCAGAGGCCAGAGAGGACTGTGTGTTTGTTTCTAGTCATCTTCCTTCTAAGCCTCTGCTTCAACTGTGTAGAGTCCGCGGGAGGAACCACAGGCCAAGGAAGGAGCCTGGCTTTGAGGTCATTGCCAAGTGTGCGGCCCTCAGCAAGTGACAAAGCTTTGAGAGCCTCAGTTTCCCCACTGGTAAAGTAGGCGGCATACGTTTAACTGAAGAACTCTTGGGATAATTCACTAAGTTAATACTTAGAAGTGTGATTCATAAATGACAGGTAACAACAGATAAGACTTCTCATGACAAATCAGGGATTAGCCTAGAAAGCAAAATTCCAGGGAAGGATGCTGGGCTTTACAGTCACACGGAGGTGTGAGGATGTGACATCTCTGGACATTTCTACGTGCCCTTTATATGCAGGGAAGGAGTAGAGAGAAGGCTTCTGCTCAGGTGTGGGAGAAGCCCAGGTCGGAGGGAACACGTGGCCAGAACTGGCTAGAGTATATCCACCAGGACTGGCTCGTCTCCATCTGGGCCTGGCGGGTTCCTTAAAGCCCATCACAAAGCGACAGGGTTAGGTACGGGTCTAAAAAGATGCTTCTGCCAGCAAAGCTAAACATTTTAGGTGCATCAACGTGATGAATTCAACCCGCGGGCCTTTCCTGTTGTTTCCCAGAAGGCCCAGAAACTGCCCGCACACCCTTACGGCTCTAGAGCTCTGTATACTTTGAAAGGACTTTAGCAGTTTCCTTTCAACAATTTCCTTCCTTGACAGTTTACTATGTCCCAGGTGCCATCTTTGGAGACGGGATCCCAGCAGTGGACAGACCAGATTTACGCCTGCCTCCTCGAGCTTGAACTCTTGGGAGGGGACGGGGGAGGCGGCCCACGGTACGTGTGTGATAAATATGAGGTCACAATAAGCTCTGTAAAAGAATTAGAGCAGGGGGCAGCAAGAGTGTCAGGGACACTCTTGGAGGAGGTGGCAGTTGAGCAGGGACATGAATGGAGTGCGCCATGCACAGCTCTGGCGGGAGAATCCAGGCACAGGGAATGGCCATGCAAAGGCCCAGAGGCAGCAGCCAATTATGATTTCCACTCTACGGGTGGTAACAGTGAGGCTCCAGAAAATTAAGCGATCGCCCAAGGCCACCCATCACGTGAAAAGAAGACCCTGACCTTGAACCCGGCTGCTCATCAGTTGTCCCAGAGCTCCCGGCGCTCGTATAACCCAATTACACTAAACCAGTCACGAAGTTATGTGTTTCCGTTTTCCCCCAAACCAAGGGCCATCTATCATTATGTGGATAATCACTATTACCAATGGCTAATATATAGCCAGTGCTTACCACACACCAGGTGCTGTGCATTATGTCCTTTCAGTCTATCAAGAAATCGACGAGCAAGTACTATTAATATTCTCATTTTACAGATAAGGACACTGCGGCTTAGACAGGTTAAATTATTTGTCCAGGGACACACTGCTAGTGAGCAGTGGTGCAGAGATATGAAGCCAAGGGAGCAATTTGACTTTCAACAACCACTAAATGGGTTTTTTTGGAATTCAATGCCCAACAGAAAAAATTCTAGCAATAAATGAAGATATGGTTTCTCTAAACTGGCCCGTTGGAGAAGCACAGGCCTGGGGCTTTCCACTGAGACCAGGTTCCAAGGAACCTTTGTGAGGCTCAGGAAAGTTGACAGCAAGGGAGATGGGAAAGGAGAGTGTCCAGGAGGAGTACTGGGTGACCCAGGCAAACAGCATCACCAAAGCCAACTCTCAGGGTTGGGAAGGGAAGTTAAACTGGGTACAAGGCTTTGGAAAGGTCCTAGAGACCCCAGGACGGAGGAAGTTGAGGAGATGGAAAGACAGGCTGGGAAAGAAGTGCTGAGAGCTCAGAGTGAGGTGTTCTGAGGGGGCACAGCCTCAGCTGGGGCCGAGGAGAGTCAGGGAGGATGCTGAGTCCCCTGCCATCTACGGGCTCTGCCACTGACCACCACACGGGTCTCCCCAACATGGTCACCTCTGCTCTTCCCTTCCACTCTCAGGAAGTTATCCTAAACACCAGCCTCCTTTGGAAGTAGGCTTTCAGAAGTGCAGAAGGAATGTGATCTTTCTTTAGGAGCAGTCCGAGAAGCCAAGACAATGAGACACATTTTAAAAGTTCTGGTGAAACCTTTGGGCCCTGAGAGCTTGATACACAGCAGTAAAGGATGGGGCGTGGAAGTGAGACAGATGTGGGTTTGAAATCCAGTTCAACGGGGGAGCCGTGGGGCCCTGAGCAAGTCACTATTCTCTTAAAGCCTCCATTTACTCACCTGTAAAGTGGAGGTTAAAAGCATTTGCCTTACAGGGTTATTAGGACTGAGCTAAATAAGTTATTACATGTGAAAATGTGGGGCTAAAGCAAGCACTCAATAAATGAAAGGCATTATTGTGATGATGAAGATGAAGTCAATTTTTTTTTTTTTTTTAAGTGGTACACGGACCTCTCACTGCTGTGGCCTCTCCCGTTGCGGAGCACAGGCTCCGGACGCGCAGGCTCAGCGGCCATGGCTCACGGGCCCAGCCGCTCCGCAGCACGTGGGATCTTCCCGGACCGGGGCACGAACCCGTGTCCCCTGCATCGGCAGGCGGACTCTCAACCACTGCGCCACCAGGGAAACCCTGATGAAGTAAAATTTCAAAGTTTCTTCAAAACTGAACACACTCTTACCATACAATCCAGCTATCATCATGCTCCTTGGTTATCTCCTCAAATGAGTTGAAAACTTAGGTCTACATGAAAACCTGCACATGGCTGTTTACAGCAGCTTTATTTATAACTGCCAAGATCTGGAAGCAACCAAGATGTCCTTCCAGAAGCCAATGGATAAATAAACTGTGGTACATCCAGAAAACGGACTATTATTCAACACTAAAAAGAAATGAACTACAAGCAATGAAAAGACATGGAGGAACCTCAAATGCGTATTACTCAGTGAAAGGAGCCGATCTGAAAAGGTTACACATCATATGGTTCCAGCTATCCGACATTCTGGAAAAAGCAAAACTATGGAGACAGTAAAAACATCAGTGGTTGCCAGAGGGGGAGGGTAGGGAGATCACAGGTAGTACACAGAGGATTTTTAGGGCAGTAAAGATACTCTGTGTGATATTCTAGTGATGGATACATGTCCTTATTCTTTTGTCCAAACCCATAGAAAGCAGAAGACCAAGAGTGAGCCCTAATGTAAACTCTGGACTTTGGGTGATTATGATGTGTCAATATCAATTGTAAAAAATGTACCACTCAGGGAGGGGGGAATGCTAATACTGGGGAAGGCTGTGCATGTGTGGGGCAGTGGATACGTGAGAACTCTAAGTTTCCACCCAGTTTTGGTGTGAACTTAAAACTGCTCCAAAAAATAAAGTTTATTGGAAAAGGACTCCAAAATAAAATTAAAAATAAAATAATCATATAATAATTTCTTAAAAGTGTCTTTCTTCTGTCATCTTCTTCATGAATCCACTTCTAACCACCCTAACCAGATTATTAAAACATATTTCCTTTTTTGGAATTCTCATTGCAATGCAACTTGTCTAGCAATTACCACTTTGGTTACATTAAAATTATTAAGGGATTCACCTTATTTCCTTTACTATAATATTTTGGAAGGTTCTTACAAGGGATGACAGTGTGCCACTCAGTTCTCTTGCAGTGCCTTTCCCATGCCTTGCACACAGATGGTGCTTGAAAAATACATAGTTGTGGAATTTAATCACTAGATTCTAGATTTCCTGCACTGTCTGATAAGGCATTCACTAGTCACAAGTGACTACTTAAACTTGAAATTAATTTTAAAAATAAATTTAATAATCATTTCTTCCATTGTACTGCCCACATGCCAAATTCTAGTAGTTAGTGGCCACCATATTGGAAAGCTCAGATAAAGGATATGTCCATCATCACAGAAAGTTCTACTGGACAATGCTATTCTGGAACATTCTCGTTCAACTTTCTCATTTAGTCCTTGAATTAAATTTGTGTTTGCAATGCTTACACTTTATTTCTAAATTAAAAAGAAATGTTTTCTTAAAAACTGTTTGAACTGCCCAGATGGTGCTTTCTAAATACCATTTACCACTAAGAGAAACCAGGCTCTGAAGAGAAATGACTGATTCCAGGTCTAGGGCAAGAAATGTACATAAGCCTGGTCATCTAGTCATATCAGAAAGCAAGGAAGCTATCAGAGACTACCGGGGTCATGTCAACAGGACTCAGGGGTCAACTCAGAGAAGCTTCCACTGGCCAACAGTAGGATGGTTTAAGCATTAGTAACAGAACCACAAAGGACTGAATCACATTTCATATGTAAAAACTCATGAGTTCATAAACAACAAAATAAAAACAAACCAAAACTCTCCATCCTTTTGGAAGATGGTAAGGAAACAATTCATTATTCTGAAAACTGGTAAGTAAAGGGGAAAAAAATCAAGCATTTATCCTGTCCTTCCTGTAGGAATTGTTCCTCGCGGTAACCATAAATAGCTGAGGAGGGAACACTGCCATCTACAGAAGGACTCCAGCTAGCAAATAAAGAAGGAATAAAAGAATTTGAACATCACATTTTGCAAACACCTACTGAAACAACGGATCGAGTAAGTGATCATCAACACCTGCTAACGTCACAGGGAGACAGCCAGGCAGGATGGGCCTCCTGCTGGAGGAACGTGCACCAGTGAAGCCAGATCTAACCGGAATGAGACCAAGCCTCAAGATCTAGCAATCAATCGTCAGGAAATGCAGGCGAGGAGGAACATATTAAATGACACCAGTGGGACGAAGCCAGTAAATCCAGACCTCGGGGGAACTTTATGATGTAAATGGGGGGAAAAATAGAGGAAGTGGGAACCTGTAGATTAAAAGAAGCTTAGACACAATATTGTAAACCTACACTTCAATAAAAATAAATTAAAAAACAAACGGAACAGAGGCATGTGACATAGTAAGCAAATACGGCAAGCAGCCCTTGTTTGGATCCTGATGTCAACAAATCAACTGTAAAAGGGTGGGGGAGGGGAACTGGATAAAGTTAAACACTGATGGCATATTTGGTTATATTAAGGAATTACTATTGATTGATTGATTGATTGATTGATGGCTGTGTTGGGTCTTCTTTGCTGTGCCTGGGCTTTCTCTAGTTGCAGCGAGCGGGGGCTACTCTTTGTTGCAGTGCGCGGGCTTCTTATTGCGGTGGCTTCTCTTGTTGCGGAGCACGGGCTCTAGGTGCACGGGCTTCAGTAGTTGTGGCTTGCGGGCTCTAGAGCGCGTGCTCAGTAGTGGCGCACGGGCTTAGTTGCTCCGTGGCATGTGGGATCTTCCCGGACCAGGGCTCGAACCCGTGTCCCCTGCATTGGGAGGTGGATTCTTAACCACTGGGCCACCAGGGAAGTCCCTACTGGGGCCTGCCTATTGATTTTTAAACTGTGATTATGTATTCTGGTTATGTCTTTTGTAAAAAAGTTCTTATCTTTTAGAGAAACATACTGAAATTTATAGATGAAATGATACAGTGCCAGGATTTACTCAAAATAATCCAGGGGTAAGTCAGGAAGTGGGTGAGGGGTGCAGGTCAGATTGGCCAGGACTTGGTGGTTGCTGTAGCTGGGTCTATTGTTTACGTGTTCAATTTTTCATAATAAAAATGTTCATCTCTCTGATTCAGTCTCTGTCTTCCCCAGCTCCATCTTATGCTCTTTTAAAATAAAGTCTCCATGTCAGCAGTTTTCTGGTCTAATTTTGACAAGTAAGAGGGGCTTAGGCATGAATGTTCTGAGGGGAAAACCAGTCTTTGAAAATATCCCAGGGCTGTTTCATTAGAAATCTTAGCAGCAAGTTTTCCCCAAATGTCAACGGGTCTTACAAAGCTTTACTATCTGCTGAGGTTTTCTCCTTTCCAGGGTATTCTAATCCACTCACCAGACTGTCATTCAAGTAATATGCAAACTGCATTATTCTGAAAATTTAAAGGTCAGCTAGAGGGGTTTTGAGGGGCAGGGGGAAGCAGCTCTCTCCCTCTTGCCTTTTCCTCCCCTCCCCTAGCTCCTCCTCCTCTTGCAAAAGGTAGAGAAACTCCTCTTTCAATGAATGAGTAACTGAAGCTATACCCCTGGGACCTCTCTTTTTGACCTCCTCCCCCTTCACCTCCCTTGATGAGTCAGGAACAAGAGCTAGAAGCTCAAACCTCCAGCTGGAAGGAGGCATCTCACATTGGCATCAAATTCCCGGGCACAGGTGAGCACTGTTTTCTAAGGATGGGTCTTTCAAAGGGGTTAAAAGTTCTCCGTGGCCTGGGACTAGTTTCTATCTTCACATTTCCTTTCCGGAAACCTGACCACCTCTTTTGATTCCTACTCAGTAAATTACAATCACATTCCAGACCCATTCCTGTGATTATTCCCAATGGGTCGGTTGGGGTTTTGGACGTTCTGGCCGTCTTCAATTTCACAGCTGCCCACGGTCTCGTGGTCTCTCTTAAGGATGGGGTGGG
>NW_021703780.1:84611306-84613344 GCF_005190385.1 Monodon monoceros
TCCCTCCCCCTCTCTCCCTCCCTCCCCTCTCCCTCCCTCCTTCTTTCCTTCCCTCCCTCCCTCCTTCCTCTCTCTCTCTCTCCCTTTCTTTCTTTCCTTCCTTCCTCCCCCAGCCCTTCTTTTTCTCTCTCTTTCTCTTTGCCTGCACCGTGCCCCATGCATATGGGATCTTAGTTCCCCAACCAGGGATCATTCTCGGGCCCCTGCAGTGCAAGTGCAGAGTCCCCTTTGCTTAGCAACGGCCAGGGAACCACTGGACTGCCACGGATTCCTCTCAGACCCCTTCTCACTGAGATGCAGGAGCCAGAGTCCAGGCCTGCTGGGAATACAACCCCGAGGCCCCTGGGCAAGTGTGATTGACGATTTCACCCAACCCGTCTACACTGGCCCTGGGCATTGTCTACACTGGCCCCAGCCTGTAGGTGATTGGCTAAGGTGGGGCTTAGGGCACAGGGCCTTCGGTGTTGAGGGTCTGGTTAATTCCCAGACAGAGAAAATGGGCCGTCCTGTGATCTCTCCTTCCTGTTCCCCATTTCCGTTTTAAATGAATTAAATTTTCAAGGTACAGTTTGATGCATTTTGACAAATATCACCACCACACCAATCAAGATCTAGAACGTTTCCAATCCCCTGGAAAGTTCCCTCAAGCCCCCTTCCAGTCAATCCCCCCCGTCCTCCAACAAGCAAGCGATATTCTGATTTTTATCACCTTTCTTTAGTTTTGTCTGTTGTAAAACTCGCCACAAATAGAACCATGCTGTATGTCCTCTCTCCAGATCCGTTTTTAACATGCAAATGATGCTTTCAATTACTTGCCATGAGTAAACATGTCACACCGAGAAGATCCAGTGCATTGACTCTCACGGCTGTGCAGCAGCCCCAGCACACCCAACCGCGCAGACGTGAGTCTGCAGAGCCGAACTACGCGAACCGCGGTTGTCTGCTTAGCAGCTGGCCAGGCTGACCTCTCCCGTCCCCCACAATGAAGTCCTGAAACCTCAGGGCTTACATCCTCCCAACTCCCCTCCACCAGCCCCAGAACAGAGCGATCGCTGTACCCTGAGGGTCCTGGCATCCTGAGAGGTTCTATTTTGGGTTAGAATAACAATCCTGCATGCAGGAATAGAGCTGTTACAGCTGAACAGCTAATAATAATAAAAGCTACCATTTACTGAAGGCTCTCCAAGACGTGCTTATGTTTGCATATATTATCTCATGTCATTTTCACAGCCCTCACCTCCACCCCCACCCCCACCCTAGGTATTATCTCTACTTTACACAGGCCAGGGAGCTGAGGCTCAGAGATGTTAGAATGCGGCTTCCAAGACGTTAACGTGCAAATGATTCATCTGGAGTCCTTGTTAAAATGCAGATCCTTATTCGGGATGTCCTGGGCTGGCCTGAGCGTCTGCCTCTTGTAAAAACTCCCAGTTGATGGTGATGGTACTAGTTCCTGGACCACATCTGGAGTAGCAAGAGGTACCCTCTAAGGTCAACTACCAGCAAGGCGAGAATCTAAGATATGAACTCTGAACATCTGCTTCTAAAGCTGTTGCTCTTAACAGTTCTGCTTATGTAGTGGGGCAAAGAAGAGAAAAACTGTTCCAGGAGACAAGTGTTTTTGTTCAGCAAAACGCCTTGATGACTATATATAAAATAGATATCTAATAAGGACCTACTGTAAAGCACAGGGAACTCTACTCAATACATTGTAATGACCTACATGGGAAAAGAATCTAAAAAAGAGTGGATACATGTATATGTGTGACTGATTCACTTTGCTGTACAGCAGAAAGTAACACAACGCTGTGAATCAACTATATTCCCATTTAAAAAATGTAAAGAAAAAAACAACACCCAAAACAAACAAACAAACAAAAAAATGCCTTCATGAAACAAGCGGTTGTAGAACGCTATCCCTCTGTTTAAGGCAGGGCTGGGATAGAAATGTGACAAATAAATAGTTAAAGAACACGGCAGGCGAAGTGAGCAGGTGAGTCTGGAGGTTGGAAGCTAGGGAGGGGAGGGGAGGGGAGGG